>NW_009697473.1:0-13137 GCF_000703405.1 Apaloderma vittatum | reverse complement strand
GCGTTTCTTTGTGGTAATCCCGCCCCCGCCTGCCGCAACAGAGGAGACCCAAAGAGGAGATACAAGGACTCTCTGAACCAATACTTCAGTTTTGGCCATACTGACTACCACCAGTGGTCCACTCTGACCTCTGGTTGGGAAACGCGGAGACACACCATCCATAACGCTGCTGCCTCCTTTGAGAACGCACATAGACTTAGTCTCAAGGAGAAAAGACAACGCAGAAAGAACCGTGCCTCGCCAATACCGCCTAAGGAGACTTTCCGATGTGCCGTTTGCAACTGGACTTGCCTATCCCGCACCAGCCTTTTTATCCACCAGCATGCTTGTAGCAAGTGTGGGTAGAGCCCTTCCCATATCTTCATTCATGAAGCCTAGCCGTGATGATGATGATGATGAATATTAAACTTTAAGATTATGTTACAGCTCATCAAATTTCATGGAACTTACGAATATGTTTCTAGTTAAAAATACACTAAAGTGTTTTGTTGACTAAGAATGACTTCCTAAATCAGAACTTGGTAAAATAAATTCTCACTTTTTCTGTAAACTAATTAATTTCCTGCTGTTATTTTTTCACTGTTGTTTCTCAAGCGTATGGTGACATTTTGTCATATTCACCTATTTTAGATTAAAAGATGGTTTCATTTTTAAAATCAATATTGGCTTTTTGGACTTATGTTTGCTTGTATTAATACCTCGCTGTGCAGAATATATGAAGATGGTCACAGCAGAACTCTCTTTAATCCACACACTAGGTTTTGTCTTTGATCATCCATTAACTGAGACTATACTATATTAACTTTCAGCTGAGTCAAGATAAAAGCTTTCTGTGAGTGAAAAGTTTCCTTCTTTGCTATCCAGCACTCTTGGATATTAATAACAAGCAATATATGAACTGTCTTTCCTTATAAACAAAGTAGAGAAGAAGAGAAGGAGAGAACTAACGCTCAAACACAGTTTTCTGCATAGACTTACTATGTTTGATACATTAACAGAACTTCATATCGTGTATCTCTTAAAAGAAGAAAGCCCTTGAAAAGGGCAAAAGGAAAAAAAAAGCAAGCATAGTACAGGCTTTGAAGTTGTGAGTAAACTGGTGTCATTATAGATTAATGTGAAAAAGTAATAGTCCATGCATTTTGTAAAGTTTAACTTGAGTGAAAAGTTTAAAAGGCTTTTCCAGTTAGTTCTTTTGAATCTTATACCATCCTTAAGCCAATGAGACAAAAGAACATAATGAGTGCCATCCTTGAATAGACTGGAAGCCTGTCTAATCTCATAAGTCTAACCATGACCAGATGCTGATATTCCTGAGACTAAGTTGGGTAAAATTGGCAGGCAGAATTAAGTGTCCTTTCATTAATCTTACAATTACATTTGTAGTTTAATATCAGTTTCAAAAATGTTAGAAATTGTCATAACTCTGAATATTGTCATCAGGCTAAATAAGAGTCCTAATATTTTTTTCACATTTCTTTGTGTCAACAGCTTTCAATGCCAATAAATGACGTGGATTTTTTACAAATTATGGTTGAAATGCAATAATTTCCCTGGAGTTGTTCACCTGAATGTTTCCTTAGTCTTGTATTTTGAGACAGGGAGAATTTATGCAATGGAGGAGGATGTATGGGTGTCAGCCTAGTGCTTTGCTGTTAACATTCAGTGTTTAGCTACAATGCTGGAGCAATGCTATTAATCACAGGATCATAGAATATTTTCAGCTTGAAGAGACCTTCAAGATCATTGAGTCCAACCTTTGTCCTATCGTATGAACTCCACTAAACCATGTCCCTAAATGCAACATCTACCTGTCTCTTAAACACCTCCAGGGATGGCGACTCAACCACCCCCATGGGCAGGCTGTTCCAATGGCTGACAACCGTCTCAGTAAAGAAATTTTCCCTAATATCTAACCTGAACCTCCCCTCATGAAACTTAAGGCCATTTCGCCTTGTCCTTTCACTCAGTATTAAGTGAAAAAAGGAATGGAAAAGGAATGGTTATTTTCCTTCCCTCCCCCCCGCCTCGTTAATGTAACTTGGTATTTGCTCAAAGTTCTGCTGTTAAACTTTTTTTGGACTTCTATTTATTTTTTCTTATGCATGTAATACTTCCTTTAACATCTTCTGATTGTGATGCTGAATTTGAAAAAAAAAATGTTGGGAACAGTGTCTGGAAAGTGGAGACTGGGAAATACATTTTTTTAGTCTAGCATAAAGCTGTTGAAAATGTACTTCTCATACATTTAAGGACTTCGGGTTTTAGAATAGATGCATCTTCACTTGCCATTGACATAAATTACTGTAACCAGTAATGATCATTAACAACACTTTTCATTTTATTATATTTATTTACTTAGCTGAATACCACACAGTAGTTCTTTCTAGCAGGGAAAAGTTCAAACACCTATAGGCACTTATCTAGTGTATTTTGCATTTCTATCAAACAATTTTCAAGGTTTAGGACTGTTTTTCTTTTCAATTTTCTGCAACAAACAGATTTATGAAATGAAGAGTTACACTAGAAAGTAGTAGCTATTATCCTATTCTTAGTTTCATTGTATATGTTGTTTCCCTTTATCTGATGAGCAGAGAAAAAGAATCTAGGAAATAAAATATAATATTTTATCAATACACGTCTACTAATTGTAGGGATATTAGGGATAAAGCAATGCGGTAAGCAACTTAAGAGTGTGCTAGGTCACACAGAAACACAGAATGTTGGGGGTTTGAAGGAACCTCAAAAGATCATCTAGTCCAGCCCCTCTGCCAGAGCAGGATCACCTGCAGTAGATCGCACAAGAAAGCGTCCAGGCGGGTTTTGAATGTCTCCAAAGAAGGAGACTCCACAACCTCCCATAGAAGGTCATAGAAGAACAGCAGGGATGTGAAAAATAAAATGTAATTCCCTGAAAATCCAAGATGCTTCACAATAACCAGGTAGGGATCAAGGAAGAAAGTCTTCACAGCAGGAGGGAATTGACAGTCTTGTTATATACATCTTACAAAAGATGGGAAGAGGAGAGGCAACAACCATTTTAGCCAACAGAATTAGTGCAGGAAGACATTTCTTAAGTTGTTAGAGAAAGATTCCAACTTAATCTGAAAGAGAGAGGCTAGCTGACATATCAAAGAAGGTGAAGAGCTTTATTGTTATAGGTAATCCTAGTGTGCTTTGCTTTTTCATTTCCGTAACAATTCTTTTAACATGAAGCTGAGCTTTTGCTAAACATATTCTGATCTTCAAATTCCGTCTAGTGAGAAAATTAACTCTGACATCTCTCCTGGATAACAGAAATTTCACAACTGTGACTGGAGACTATTAAAAGTAGATTAGGGGTCATTAGCAGTTGCTTGGTTTCCTTGTTCACTATATTTACAGAATAATGCCATGGGCCTCCGTAGAATGCACAAAGCAGTTGGAAAGCAAAAATAAAGTCAGCAGACACACATTTGTATTTTGAGGACGTGTCATAACCGGAAACGGACTGCAATACCAAAGGTCTCAGATACCATTTATTAGCATTTTGAGAAACATTGTAGACTACCTGAATACCTATGTTAAGATACAGATGAACTGTCCTGCTCCTTGCTTCAGCTTTTTTTTGCATCACCTTATCTATACAAATAGTGCATGGAGGTTTTTTGGCCCCAAACAAAACAACTGCATCACAGGGGACTCTTCTGTGCTCCAGCAATCTCTGTACTCGCATAGCCAGAATTCCAAGGCTCTCCTTTGTGATCAGAGACATTTGTCGGCTCCTCCTCATCCTTCTCTGTGAATCATGCAGAACATTTTGGACTCAAGGCTCTTACCTATAAAAACTAGTTCCATGCCAGGGACTATGGGAAATTTACATGACATGACAGATTTTCAGTAAGGAAATAATTAAAAAGAAGGAAATAAACAGTCACAGCCTAATCCTCCTCCACTTACCGCAATATTCCACTTACAGCAAAGCAGAGGAAGCACTTTGTTAACACAACAATTTTGCTAAGTAAGAACATGAGGTCATTTTGACAGTAATTTGAATTTCAAACGCAGACCAAAAGACAAACCTGAGAAAAGACTTCAAGGCTTTTTCTAATGAATGTATTTCAATTCTTCTCAGCCAAAAATCCCTGCTTCTCCAGGTGGAAACCATCAGAGATGAGAAATCTAAAGAATAAATGGAAACATTATAAAAACAGAACATTAGAAAAAACCCTAACACTGAGCAGAGACAAATCTTTATTGTAAAAAAGTAGTTTTACACAGCATTTCCCGTGCAAGCTATTTTCCCGATTCTGAGTTAGGTACTGAAGTACTTTTCTGAACATATAAATTCTTTGAAAGATAAGGGGGAAAATATGAATACATTTTTAAATGAGATTTAAATTACTTTTATCAATTTTATGAATGTCCTGTGACCACAATATTACATATTTTTCAACTCTTGTGAAGAAGGGAAATGTCATTATATTCATTCAACAAGTTAGGAAAGGGGACACACAAAGACAAAGTAATTTTGTTTATATTCTGAAAGAGAAATAGGAGTGTTACTAGCTGCATCTATATAATTGGAAATTGACTCTGTTTTAAACAGTATCACTAATTCTGCAGATACTGAGATGCTAAATTACTCTCACACAACTATTTATTTAGTAAATAAGTACCTTATGTTAGTCATTCATTCCACTGATTTCTCTTTTGATCTATAACAATTCTTTTGATTCAGAATCTTCTGTGTGTATGACTCTCTTCTTGATGCCTGACTTTTAGAAGCAGGTAGGTGAGACAAATTCAGCTGAAAGTCTCTAATGCAACCTAACTTCAATAGTTCAATGGGGAATCTGATTGGTTGTCTCCTGATAAAAGAATGTATATAGTATGTGAACAGTCTCCTGAATTCCATTATACAAATATTCAAATATCTTCAGAGTGGCATTTTCAGCTCTATGATGTTTTATGAGGTAAACCCATATAACAACTTTGGCCTTCCCAACAACAAATTGGATTTAGCAGAGTAGCCTATTCACTTTGAGCCATTAGCAAAGGACCTCTGGACCATCCTCAAAATATTTTCTATGCCTCAGATATTTTTATAGTGTCTCTGAGTCCATTTTCTTAGTATGCTAACAGTGATTTATGGTTTTTTGTTTAAATTATGTAAAAGATACTTTGACTTAAACACAATGGAACTTGGCTGTTGTGAGCTACTCTCTCAACTTCTGAACTCAAAGTCAAGAAAATTGAGGGCTAACAAACTCATAAAGCCATATTCTGGAGTAAATGATGGTAACTTGCTGGTATACCTTGTCCAGATAGATCAATCTTCACTAGAATTTTCAAAGCTATTGAGGATACTAGCATATCTGGCTCAATGACACAAGGACCTCTTGGAAATGAAACTACCATGTTTTGCCAAGCTGTGTTCTTTTTTTCACTTTTTGAATTTTACATTTTGTTTCCTTTTGTAATAGATACCACCTGAACTTTTGTAAGATCAGTATAGTTTGGGATGGGTTTTTTCATGAATTTAAGAAAAGTGGTAGCATGTCATTGCCATAATTACACAGAGGGAAATATGACGTATGCCATTAGATATAGGAAAATCTAGTACCATTACTTTAATATAATGGAAGTTAGCCAAAATCCATATGCTCTAAGATGTTTAGTAAAGCTTATATAAAATGTATATTTAGTGATTATATTTTTCCATATTAAATTTCCTATAACAAACCAATCAGTTTAAATTACTTCAGAAAAGTCTTTTTTGCTTATATTTTTCTACTCTGATTTTCCTATTGTAAAACAGTAAGTTTAAATTACTTTGGAAAAATTTTCTGGCTGATGTTTCTTCGACTGTCAGACATTATTGTTCTTTACAATTGTGTTAACTGATCTATTTATCAATCACATTCACTTTCATTAGTTATCAATTTAGTCTTCCTCTCCTGAAAATTACAGAAAAAGAAAAATGAAGAAATATTTCCTGTATTTGGAAACCTAAGTTTCTGATAATTACATGCTGCCAAATCTACCTGATCTTCACTATTTTCTGAATACAGAGGGACCTCATATAACTTTATAAGTGTCTGAGCAGAACACTTAGACAGTTAATGAGTCAACATTTCTGAAAAAAGACAAGATTTGTGTCACACACTGAATCTGTTCTCTCTTGAGATTTTAGAAGTGTAAAGGATTTTAACTTTGCATATCAATAAAATAATTTCTGAAGTATATTTTGATACAGATAGTTCTTAAGAAAGTTATTTATTTAAAGAAGCCAGGTGTGAATTTTAAGGAATATAGTTGACCATTGTCTAGACTGAGTTGTTATGTCATCAAGCCATTGTATGTAAACTAGCACCAGGCATCCCTCTTTCCACAGAGACAACACGTGTGACAGTGGTATGATCTGTGGAGCCATCTTCACAAAGTTTGACAGGAGGAACGAAAGACATTCACGGAGGAATCTGTGAAAAAAAATTACAGTTTGGTTTTTTTTAAGAATCTTGTAACTTTATTTGTATTTTGTATAATTTTTCATGTTAGACTCTGGTCACAAAGTCATTAAAAATAACACTTATGTGTAAGCTGATAGAAATGTACACTCTAGCAAGAATGCACAGTCTTTCCCAAATCCTCTCTTGAGTCATAAAGGTGGACAAATATTGGGGGCTTAATAATAAACATTCCTCATAGGTTTGGAGGCCGTTTGATACTCCAGATAATCCAATTCCTCTCGTTATTGTGTAGAATGCTGACAAACAGAATATATTCTCCTGGTCTTGCCAAGCCTCTTCAAGTACTGTAGAAAGCTTATATTTTTTATGATCAGCTGAAGGGGGACTGATTTTCTTTGATTCTTTTCTGCAGTGATCCTTTCTTTAATAAGGTTCCTATACATATAGTCTTTCTGAAAGACTCAACTTATCCTTCGCCTTAATAGTTTATACAGTATATTGATAGAAAGTTAATTGGGAAAAGGCTTTTTTTGTTTGTTTGTTTATTTGTTTTAAGTAAACTCTTAAGAATAGCAAAATAACTGTGTAATGTCCATCTCAAAGACCTGAACTAGAGCGACCAGATAGAAACTTGCATTGATGATGATAAGAACTGCTTGTGACTTAAATAAGCTCTTCATCACAGAAGGAAGTTTGTCATCACAGAAATATGGTGGGGTGACTCTCATGACTGGGGTGCTGAAATGCATGATAGTAAGCTCTTTAGAAGGGATAGGCAGGGAAGGAAAGGTGGTGAGGTGGCTCTCTATGTCAAGAAGTGTTTTAATTGTATAGAGCTTAACGTCTGTGCTTATGAGTAAGGAATAGGGGGAAGGCCAACAAGGCAGATATCTTGTTGGGAGTCTGTTATAGACCACCCAACCAAGAAGAAGAAGCAGATGAGGCATTCTGCAAGCGGCTGGCAGAAGTCTCAAAATTGCCAGATCTTTTTCTTGTGAGGGACTTCAACTTACCAGATATCTGCTGGAAATACAACACAGCAGAGAAGAAACAGTCTAGGAGGTTTCTGAAGTGTGTGGAAGAGAAATTCCTGACAGCTGGTAAGTAAGCCTATCAGTGGAACTGCCTCGCTACACCTGCTGTTTACAAACAGATAAGGACTAGTGGGTGATGAGGTAGTTGGAGGCCATCTTGGACTTAGCCACCATGAAATGACAGAGTTCTTGATTCTTGGTGAAATAAGGAGAGGGATCAGAAAAACCATTAACATGGACTTCCACAGGGCAGACTTTTACCTGTTCAGGACACTGCTTGAGAGTGTCCCTTGGGAGAGAGCACTGAAGGACACAGGGGTCCAGGAAGTCTTACAAGCGCAGGAGTAGCCTGTCCCCATGTGAGAAAGGATTGTAGCTGTATCCATAATTCTGCTGGTTGTCTTTGTATCTCAGGATCATAAATGGCTGGAAGGGACCTTAGAGATCATCTAATCCAACCTCCTTGTCATGGACAGGGACATCTCTCAACTAGATCGGGCAACACATGGCCCGTACGGGGATTGAACCCGCAACCTTGGCATTATTAGCACCATGCTCTGACCAGCTGCTCTAACCATGCTCTAACTGGCTTCCCGTAGAATATTATCCTGAAACATAGTCCTAAATGCTGGAGTAGGATTCTGTTAGAAATGTCAGTAAGCAGACTGGAGTATGTTGTTGCAATTTGCTGGTGCTCTATAGCTTAGCTAGAACCCATTCCCTGAAAAGGTGAGAAGTGAATACGGTCCTTCACTAGAATGTTTTCTGTTGTAGGAGTATTTCTGTTAACAGTATGGAGCTGTACTGCTCTTCCATTGATTATAAATCAATCATTGATCGTAAATCTCAGCAAAGGGCCATGTTTAAACAACAAATGAAATAGCTTTAATAGTCAGAAGTCAAATGTAGATAAAGTTTTCTCAGGCTGTCTTCATAAAGGATAGGACTTAACCACATACGTGTGTTCATCCATGAAATAACATGTGCTCAGTATAACCTCGGAGTAATAGCTGTAATGCAACTTTACAGTCTTAGGTCTGACCAGTCTAAGTGGTCTCCAAATCAATAAAAGTATTGTATTAGCAGCATATAGACTTAGAATGGTTGTTTTTGAACTAGTTTTGTCACAGATGATTTACTGTAATTTTCTGTAAAACCATTTTAAAAATGAGCATGTTTACAAGCACTCAGGTGCTATAAAGTTCATGAAAAAATATCTCATTTATAAGCATGATTAATTTTATCAAGTAACTCAGATTAATACATTGTGAATTCTAGATACAATGACTTAAGATCACATAAACAGATTTCCATGGACC
Source organism: Apaloderma vittatum (assembly GCF_000703405.1). Taxonomy (NCBI): domain Eukaryota; kingdom Metazoa; phylum Chordata; class Aves; order Trogoniformes; family Trogonidae; genus Apaloderma; species Apaloderma vittatum. The sequence goes on along the minus strand of NW_009697473.1, from coordinate 4,332 downwards.
AAGATACTACTTCTAGTTACATCACAGAACGTGAAACTTCTGCCTTAAATATATAGTTGTCCAAAAATGGACATTGGTAGCCAAACTGGGTTTTGGCATGCCATTTTAAGATGAGACAAGCCCTAGTAATAGAGATTTTGAAAACCCTAGACTCCTTATGTTAGATATTTCTCAACAACTGAAAATCAATATCAGGGTGAATACCTAAAAACTGAAGCATTTGCAATCATAAGCAACTGACTCATACATAGTTCGTTATCAGTTATAAGATGTATTTGTTGATCTAATTAAGTGTAATATATTTTTCTTCATGAAAACAAAAGTGCTTATTTAAAGGAACTAGTCCAAGCAGGCCTAAAAATTCCGAAGTTTTACAAAGGTTTCAGATAAGTATCTTCATAATACACCTCATAATTTTCATTCAGAAAAAAATCTTATATGTTTGATATTGAAAATGCAAACCATTAACAAATATCAGAAATTCTTAATATCTTTATCCTGGTAATTCTTATGATACCAAGAAAAAGATTTATGGTAAATCTGAAATAGGTTTTGATTTTTTAAAGCTATATATATATCGTAGTGTATATATAGTATAGTAGTATATGTATAGTGTATATATATAGTATAGTAGTGTGTATATAGTATAGCAGTTTACTTATCCCTCTCAGTCACAGGATTTCTGTAACGGAATAGCAGACATCATTTCAAATTCAAAAATTGCATCTAGGAACGTGTTTTTCTCAAAAACAACTGAAAGCAATTAAACTGCTCATTTTATGTTACAATATCTATATACCTAATTCTATTCAGGACCATGATGTACCTTGAGAGTTCTGCAACTGTGCAAGTAAACAAGACAGAATTTACTCTATTATTTGCTGAAAAATATTTTGTCATTTATCATTAAATTTGGTGCTAAATGCATTTTAAAACCTGGTGTAATTACTATTTTTTGGTAGAATTAGAAACCATTATAAGAGATAGAAAACTTTTTACTGGACTTCCTAATACATACGAGTCAGTATCAGTTAAAAAAATGTCCGAAAAAAGTGTTAAAAAAAATTTTAATCTAGAGAGTCTCAAAACTGTGCACAAACTCAGGTGTTAACAAGCATTGAATTGTTCAGTTGAGGGAACTGCTTCTGTAGATACACAGCTGGTTCCATAAATGATCTTTCAATCACATCTCCAGGCATCATGACATCAGGTGAAAAACAAAAAAGAAAATTTTATTCTTTTTTAAAAACTAAAGCAAACACATGAATGCTTGTAACATAGATTGGAAAAGTTTTATGAAGTGATTAAAACTAAGCTGAATATATCAAGAAGGAAAAGGATGTATAAAAAGAAAAAATCAGAAACAGAACTAAGAATAAATTTCTTCTTTATTCTATAATTGTGTCTCATGCATTTCAAAGATAATTTCACGATGCTTTGGGAGTAATAATCCTGCTTGAGTGTGAAATAGTAAATAAAAGTAAGAAAAATATATATATTCTGTTAGCAGGTACAAATATCAAAAATGCTTCAATTCTTGAAAGATTATATTCTACCATCCTAAAATAGTTCTTTTGGCTTAATAAAAGAAATCATCAATCACTTAGGTTTATAAAATTCTACATATTTATTTTCACTTTCAGACATAAATTTATCAAATAGACTGAGCTCAGTTAATTTAAATGAAGACATACTAGACAGCAGGAAAAATGCATTTTTAAAAGAAACATTCTTGAATTAACAACCTTTTCAGATAAAACTATGGATTAAGATAAATAATCAGGTATTTAATCATTCTTTTAAACAGTTTCTTTTGGTTAGCCATTTCTGTCTGTTAGAACAGAAGTGTCCACAATTTGAAGTAAGCCTTTGGGCCTCTGCTTGTGCTTCCTATTACAAATGACAATTCTAATTCAAAAGAAACCTATAGAAACTAGAGATACTATTTTCAAAGCATATTGATTTTTAAACAAATAGCTCAATAAGGATAACTTCAAATGAATGTTGTTAATTATGTTAGAAAAGGCAGAAACAGTAAAAGTGAACATTTCCATGAATAAAAGCTTCTGGTTTACATAGTTATATGATATTGTGAATGAATCAGCTTGTTTTGTACTCTTTTCCTTCTACTCTCATCCATGTATGCTTTCTATCCTCTCTTTAATTTTTTTACCAGGACATACTTAATGAAAATATCCCTGATTCTCTCCATAGCAGTTTAAGGGACACAAGTGACCACCTGCAAAAAATTTATATGAAAGGTTGGACTAGGGTGAAGGTTTTGGCATTAGTAGTGGAAACTTTATGGCACCTCTTTGGAATAAACACAGAAGAGTAAACCATGATAAGAGTTGCTTGGATGCAAAGCAAAAGCAACAGAGTAATTCTCCTTTTGTTATAGCAGCATACTGAGTTACTCACTGCAGGTTTTCTGTGGTAGCTGTATTTCATTTCAGAGTGACATGAATAAAGAAGAAGAAAGGTGAAATGAAAATGCTATGCCTACAAGAAACACAGTTCAGAAGTTTCAGAATTTATTGAGTTTTAATTTGGTTATCTTACCTAGATATTGGTCTGACCTAGATATTGTCTAAGCCCAAAGACAAGGCTCTAAGATCTTTAGAAATAGCCTCTGTGAACAGAGGCAGACCCTTGCAGACCCTTTTTCGGGCATACATATTAAGAAAAATGTGAATGCTTTTATACAGTAGAAATAAAACTACTAAAAGCTGCAGCTTGCATCAGTGCTTAGTCTCCCCTGGTGAGGTACAGTACACTAGGGAACTGTGCTGCACAGAACTCTTTCACACTTTCAGTCCATAATGCTCTGGTATATAAATAACCTGTGCTAAATCCTCCACATTTACAGGTGATTGCAATAATTGGAGTAAGTCATACTCAGCATTCTTCCTGTAGATTTTCACCAATTTTGTCGCAATCTTAAACTGAACTCTTGAAGTACTTCATTAAATGCTTACGTCAAAACCTTGGAAACCTGAATCAGGTTTTACAATTTTTACAAGTAATTTAAAACATTGAAAGAAGAAGAATAATTCTCTCCTTTGCTACTTCTCTTGTTGCTCAAATACATGCTTACGTGTTCTCACATTGTCTTCTGTGAGAGTAGGAGTTTATAAAACCAAAATTTTGAAGGCAAAACCACCTCTACGTCTGTAGCTCTGACTATAAAATTAAACACAAAATGAGGTTTTTTATTAAAAAAAGGAACGAGTACTATTTGTATAATATTTCTGAATTTTCCACATGGTATACAAACTGTGGTATAAACTTGATAGGACATGATTTAGTATATGAATTTTCTAATTCATCCTGAACAACTTTCTAACTGGTTAGGTTTGTTTACTGATAATCTTCCCATTTGCTTGTCGTTTAAACATTGTAGGTAATGCTGAATTTACCAAAGCAAATGCAGTTAATCAAAATGTTGAAATAGAAGATATCACTGTAGACAAATCACATAAATTGTAAATGTAATTAAAAAAATATATGGCATTCTCACTCATCAAATTTACATTACCTTAGCTGTTTTGGTAATGTTTAATTCAGAGTGTCTGACATAGGGAGATGCAAAAAACAAACAAGCAGGTGAACATCTTGACCGTGTAAACAGAAACTGTTGCTTCTTCCATTGCTAACAGCAATTATGAAAAAATGAGTTTAGGAAGCCTTTGTTTAATTTATTGGCAAAACTTGAGCACCCTGAGATTTGTAAAAGCGTATAAAAAAGATGAACATTTATTCATGGCTGGTTAATAATTCATCCTGTGCTCTACATGCTTTCTAAATAGTGTGTGAAATTGGGTCAAATGAAGGGGTGAAAAAAGAATATATTAATTTTATTAAGGGTACTTTTTGCTTTTACGTACATACAGAGTACAGAACAGCAATATGTAGACCTCAAATCTCTTAGAATTAGTACAGCTCAACTACTGCTGCTGTGGAATGGAAATTACATTCAGTCACTTTCTAAGATCCCAGTCAATCAGAACCAAGGGCAAATTACAAAGAAGAATTGTAACTGATTTATTTACCATCAACAGATCGATTCAAAGAACTATAGTATTCTCCACAGAAGGAACAGCTATACAAGTGTTAGTTACTTTTTACAAAGGGAACAGGTGATAGGCCACTCTATTTTTGTGACACTAGGGGAAAGGAAGAAATTATTGGAAGTGTTATGTTTTCGTAAATACCCAGACAAATGGTTAACTGGCTGATTCAATGGGAGATTTTTTTTTTTTTTTCCTGAGAAAGAGAAATCTGAATTGAGTACAATGATATCGTGGGTTAGGGCTGGGCCGGTCTCTAACA
>NW_009697472.1:2024-2263 GCF_000703405.1 Apaloderma vittatum | reverse complement strand
GCTGAGAGCAGTGGGGTAAAACGCAGTCCAAGGTTTCAACATCCCCACTTCTATTTCAGGACACACCTCGTTTATTTCACCAATCCATCAGCATTTATTTCCTAACCTGTAGCATGTCTGCACTTCTCCTCAGGATGCTCAGATAACACAACGATGCTACAGGACAGGTTTGCATCCTGGAGGGCAGCTCATAGCTTGGAAGGAAACAGCCAGATACGCTAAAGCCCTTTAACTAAGGG
>NW_009697472.1:1337-1846 GCF_000703405.1 Apaloderma vittatum | reverse complement strand
CCTGACAGCAAGAAGGGTAGAACAGCAGAGAAAGCACAGAGCAGTGGAGAAAGAAGGGAAACAGAGCGAGGATGCACCTGAGAGAGGCGTGGGCAGAGGCAGCCTACCCCCTGGGACAGCGTGACCCTCCCCAGCTCTGATCCCACCCCCCGGACACCCCCATGGCCGGGCAGCTGCTCTCAGTCCTGGATTCTGCAGAGGGATATGGGCCTGAAGCTGGAGAACTGCCCCACAGCTCTGCTGGAGCTCTGCCTGCAGAGAAGGGGGTTCATGCCTTGGAGCCCTCAACCTTGAGAGCAGAGGTTTGACTGGGGGAGAGAAGACAAGGGGACTTGCTCAGAAGAAGGACTCTACCCTGGAGAGAATCACAAGGAGATTTCCGAAATGTCCTTCCCAACAAGCTGTCTGGGTTTAATTTCTTCTCATTCCCCAATCACATCTCTGCTGTGTGGTGATTCTCACTCTGTTATGTGTTGCCCTGTCCCATGTCATTTCTTTGTGAGCATGCA
>NW_009697472.1:611-1153 GCF_000703405.1 Apaloderma vittatum | reverse complement strand
AAGCTATGAAGCGTCAGTGACTTGTCCAAGCCAGAAAGCTCCATTTTCATTCCTCCCCTCAGATCGCTCAGGAGTAAGAAAATGAAAATACGGACTCAGAAAAGCTCCATGTATGTATGGAAATATTTGCCTTAGCCTTCCGCTTGAAAACTCTCCTTAAAAACATTTTGGAGGTGATCTGGAGCTGTAAGCAATCCCAACCCAGTATCCCCTCAATAACAGAAGGACCCTTCCCTCTTTCTCTGCCATATCTTCTCCCCCAGCGCTGTGGGGATCCTCCCAGGCAGGCTGAGTGCTGACCCCGGGCAGGCGGCAGCATCTCTACCCCAGCACACAGCCCCTGGCACTGTGCAGGGACCCTGTTCCAAGGACAGCCCTGGGCATACCTGTCTGCACTGTCCTTTTCACATCCCCACAGCCACCCCGGGAGACTGCAGCAGGCAAGGGCTGTGCCTCTGGGATGGCAGCTGGGAAGCCCTGATCTGCAGCACAACCTTCTCCTCCTCCTTCGCACAAGAAAATTCGAGAGCTGTACTTACTGA
>NW_009697472.1:0-365 GCF_000703405.1 Apaloderma vittatum | reverse complement strand
ACTTGCAATCAGCTCCCTCCATCCCAGGAGTCCGGCCCAGCTCAGCAGCACAGCACCAGACAAAGGCACCACTTTAATGACTTCTCCCATGAGTTTTGTGCTGAGATCATCATCCTCAGAGGCTGAGACAAAGTTGAGGAAACCACTCAGGAAGTCAAAGTCAGATTCAAATTCTAAAGTTTCTTGACAGTTAATGGTTCCCACTGAGGGGCACTACTGAGAAAGCCTCCCCAGGACCCAGTAAGGCCAGAAGACTGGAGGCAGAGATGACAGGTTAGGAAAAACAAAGTGAAGTAAACATGGATGTGTTTTATTAATCCGAAGTTGTTGACCATCAGCCCCTGGAAAGGCAGATCTTGTCCCTC
>NW_009697471.1:0-217 GCF_000703405.1 Apaloderma vittatum | reverse complement strand
GGTTAGTTCCTGTTTAGCATTTGGGTGTTTCCTTTTCATGGTGGTGTCCTATGGAGGGATCTTCAGGGCTGTGCTGAGGATCCCCTCAGTGCAGGGACGGCACAAAGCCTTCTCCACGTGTCTCCCTCACCTGGCCGTGGTCTCCCTGTTTGTCAGCACTGGCATCTTTGCCTACCTGAAGCCCTCCTCCGTCTCTTCTTCATCCCTGGACCTGGTG
>NW_009697470.1:13889-15105 GCF_000703405.1 Apaloderma vittatum | reverse complement strand
CCAGCATGGTCCTTCCCCCAGGACCCACCCGCTCCAGCATCGCCCTGGCATCAGCGTTGTCCCGTCCTCCGCACCCCCTCGGCTGGGTATCACCGTTATCTCAGGGCTCAGCCCCATCCTGTCCCTCATCCCTCTCTGTCCCCAGGACCGGCCCCATTTTCTCCCCTCACCAGATATTGCCCTTGATCCAGGACTCAGCCCCATCCCTCCCCGCAGGCATTGCCCCCGGGCTGGGGCTCAGCCCAGACATGGGTTTGGTGCGAGGTGAGCACATCCCGAGCCACAGAAAAGCTGCAAGAAAGTGTCTCACCCAGCACGATTAACAGCCATGAGTGTATTACTGCTTTTAATCATTACAAGGGGTTTGTGACAGCCCTGAGGAGCCCAGACATCTATTGAGATTGTTTTTAATATGGTCACAAGTGAATAATGTAATGCGTTCCCACACGGCGCAGTGAGCCAAGGAAGGTTGGGCCCCTGGCTCTGAGAAGGACATTTTGCGTTTGTTTACACGGAGGAATAAAATAGTGAACAAAACAATAAACAAGGAGATATCACCAAGGAGAAGAGGCTGAAGGAGGCCACAGCTTCCAGCCCAGTTGGGTTGCAGGCTGGAGGGGCACACTTCAGCTCCTCGCAGCCTGCCTCATTTCTTCAGTTTTTTTGAAGCGAGCCACGTTCCCTGCTGCTCACAGCTGCCCTGCACGTAGCGCCCGCGCTGGGGTCCCTGCCAAGCTCCCTGCCCGTTGCCGTGATGTCAGGGCACAGAGATGCTCTAGGCTCCCAGCCTGTGCCTGGGGCTTGTGCTCCCAGGGCCCTTGGCCCCGAAGTGCTGCTGTGTCGCGGAGCTTCTGCTGCTGGATGTCCCATGGGGGATGAGATCCAATTTTGTCCCCTGAAGCAGTGACCAGCATTAGGGAAGGAAATGGCTAAACAGGGGCAGAGAGCATGGCCCTGGCCTGGCCAGCACCCATTGTGGCAGCACGGGGCTTCTCCGCAGGGCTGCTGTGTTCCAGCTGTGCCTGCCTCCTCGCTTCAACTCATTAAGCACTTAACCTCGGGAAAACCTGTGTCAATCAGCTCCAACACATTAATATAACGATTTATGTGAAAAAAAATCATTCCCTTTTGCTGCTGCTACTAATGCCACAGGAGACCATAGTCTTGTCTCTGAGGCTTTGTGGGGCATCATTTCTGCTGCCTTTCCTCCTTGCTG
>NW_009697470.1:5823-13858 GCF_000703405.1 Apaloderma vittatum | reverse complement strand
GACTTTAAGGCTCTTCTCAAGTTTCCAGGGTGAAATACCAGCCTATTCCCGATTCCTCTTGCCACTCTTCTCACCTTTCCAGTGTTTCTGAGGCACACATCTGCAATCTGCATAGGTGCAACCACACCAAGGATTGACACAGAAGCAGCAAGGTCTTCTCTGGATTCCACTTAATCCCTTTCTTAATAGCTGCTAAGCCTCCTGTTTCTCTTTTAGAGTGGACAAACAGTGAAAAGAGGTCTTCAGAGACTGAAAAGGAATGAAAAATCTCTTTTCTGAGTGGTAGCGAGCAGAGACAGAGCTGGGAGAGCCTTGTGGGGGAAAGTGTGGTCGTTTCCTCCTCCTCCTTATTCTATCTCTTGCTGGCAGGTGATAACTCGGTGTGGTGGGACCCTCCTGGGGTCTGAGTGGAGATGTGAGTGTCTGCCAGACCTTGGTCTCCTGCAGACTTGGCCGCCCTGTTCCCAGGTTGCCCGCACGCCGCATGGCACAGGGGGTTTGCATCCCTTCCCTCTGCAAGAGGGGCTGTTCCTCCTTCTCTGCCCCCAGGTCACCGTTGCCACCCCCTGCCCAGCCCCAAGACACTGAGGGGGTTTGAGCCAAGGTTCGAGGGAGCCTGTGCCCCGTTGAAGGAGGCTCCACCAGCGAGAGAGCCGGGCAGGTCTGGGTGGCAGCGCTGGTCACTGCCAGGGAGAGGCCAGCCTGGGGAAGGGCAGGCACCAGTGACAGCCCCGGGTGGGCAGCGTCTGGCCAGGGGCGTGAAATGAGCTCCAGGCACAAATGGATTCAGTGGGAAAAAGAAAGTGAGGGTCAGAGAGGGCTTTCTCTGTGACGGAAAACAGAGCAGGGGATGTCCCGATGCCACAAGAAGGTGAGCACAGGCTTCTTTGTCTGAGGAAACCAGAGACATGTGGATTTTGGACACCAGCAAAGCAGGGCTGGCACAGATGTCACCTCTGGGGACTCCGGGTTGTGAAGCAAAGGATCTGCCTGAACAAGCAGGTTCAACACATGAGCAGCTGCATGAGGAGCCAGCCCCGCTGCCCTCCTGCTCCCCACACCCTGGCCGCTGCTCGCTGCTGTTGAGTCACACAGCAAGACAGGGGTGGAGGAAGAGCAATGCCAGGTGTCAGCACCCCATGCCCCCGCCAACACCAAGGCTGCCGAGACCAGCTCTTCCCTTGTTTCTTATGTCTTGCTGGGAGATGCTAGAGATGGGTCGGTTCAGCCTGGACATGAGGAAGAAGTTCTTCCCCGTGAGGGTGGGGAGACCCTGGCCCAGGTTGCCCAGAGAGGGGGGGGCAGCCCCATCCCTGGGAGTTTTTCAGGCCAGGCTGGACGGGGCTCTGGGCAGCCTGAGCTAGTGGGGGATGTCCCTGCCCATGGCACGGGGGTGGAACGAGGTGATTTTTAAGGTCCCTTCCAACCCTGACAATTCTGTGATACTATGGTCCAGCCATCCTGCCTTGGGTGTCCCCAGGGACAGACGTGTGTGGTGAAATTTTAGGGCGTCTGCTTTGAAAGCAGGAGGGGCAGAGACCCTCAGCATGACCGGACACTTACAGAAACCTGAAACAACCATCTAATCAATCAGACGCAGGTCCAGGGTTTGCTGTGAGAGAGCAATAAGTTCCTCACTATTTACGCGTCGCCTCTGATACGAGGCTGTGGAGTTCGGATAACGAGGAGAGGACCCCGTGCTCCAAAACCAACTAAGACTGGCCTTGCTCCCTCCAGTGCAATCCAGGGAGCAGAGATTTGCTGGGCTATTGTGGGGTGCAGCTTAGGAAGGGGCAGGACAGCAACACCAACAAGATAACAGGAAACTGTGGTTCTTTTTCTCATAGAAAAGGCTGCCGTGTCCCATGGCTGACCGTGTGTCATTACCTATGAAATGCACTTTAAAGTTGACACCCCTGCATGTCCTAACGAAGATTAAAGAGATCATGCTAAACATGTACGACTATAGCCCTCATCTCTCCACCCAAATCATGCTATATGTCACCTAGGGGGGAGAAATCTCACAGTTTCGGGCATAAAAAGACACAGAAAAAGATTGAATTAGGAGCCGGGAACCTCAGTACCTGAGGGCCCAGTAGCTATTGTGATTAGGGAACTTATCTGTTCTGTTGCTCTCAGTAAAGTAACTCATTCTGATTTTTGTGATCTGACCAGTGCAAGTCCTTTGCTGGGACTCTGATAAGCGGATCAGTGAAAGTCCTGTGACTCTGACTGTCAGATATGGAACCTACATTCCTTTTAACGTGACAGGGGCCAAAGCAGAGAAGGACCAGGCGTTCCTCAGAGCTGTGGCACAGTAAGGAGGCCCAGAGGTGCGGGTGGATGTCACAGGCAAGGGGGAGACCAGACCAGGAGCTGCAGCTCCCAACCCTACTGGTGCCTTTTTCTCGCCCCATATCCATGTGGGAACCGCCAGCTTGGTCCCAGGTGAAGCTGGGTGAGGATGTGCCACCAGCACGCCTGAGGCATCTGCAGGCTCTTGGCACATCTTCTCCATCCCCCACAGCCCGTGTGGACACCGACTTCAGCTCTGAGGGCATGGAGGAGACAGGGCTTTCCTCCCCTTGTGCCAGGGAGAGGCACAGGCTCCCCAGGAAAGGCAGATCCTGGTGACAGCCCTGTCCCAGCTGGGCAACAAAGCCTGTCCCCACCCCAGGAAAAATATTCACTGGGGACAAAGTGGCAGACGGGGAACAAAGTCGAGAAGGTGGGGATGCATTACTCACCCCGCGGGGCGGGATAGCTGCTTCGCTGGACAAAGGAGAGAGGTTTTTCTAACCCACCTCTTCCAGCAAAAGCATCTGGCTTGGGGTCACCTGGGCGAGGGCTGAGTGGGTCGAGTGAGTGATCGGTGAGGAAACCGGAGCATGAGAGGGACTTGCTGGCTGGCCCTGGGAGGTGGTGTCAGGGGACGGTGGGGCTTGCTTGTGGCGGGGCTCAGGGCTTCTCATGGTCTTTGTTCTACGTGGACGAGCACATCTGGCAGCGCTGGTGGGCGGCACTGCAGCTCCATATGTGGTTGGGAAATAACAGGAAGAACAGAATGAGCCTGGAGACACTGCAACGGGCCGAGGTCCAAAGGGAGGGATTAGGGACCAGGTTTTCTGCTCCCATCTGCAAGCTCTTTGGCCGGCAGCAAGTGCAGGGGAGACGCATCCAGAAACATTCAATAAGCTTGGGATTAGGATGAGCCACTAGGGTGGAACAACTGGGGCAAAAAACTGAGGAGACCAGTGGTTTGCCGCAGTTACTCTTCAGAGACACCGAGGGCATGGAGGAACAGGCAGAGGAGGGGCTGGTCGAAGGGGAGCAACGGGCCGGCTGGTCGAAGGAGAGCACGGTGCCTGTGGCAGCCGGCAGCACACTGGGGATGGCGCGAGGCTCAAAGGTGTCCCGTGAGAGCTCTTGAGCAGTGCATGAACCAGGGGACAAGGGCAGGGACTGGGCCATGGGCTGGGCTGAGACTCTTCTCAGGTCGTCCAGGTGAGGATGAATCCCCCAGCCCTGCTCCCAGTCCCAACCCTAAGCCAGTCCTGCCTGGGAGCAGCGCTGGTCGCACAGCCAGATGCAGGAGCTCCCCTGGTCCATGTGCAGCCCAGACAAGCTCCACAGCCCTCACTGGGGTCAGGACCTGGACTGACCCAGCACTGGGGACTCGGCTGAGGAATTAGTGTATTTTTCAAAGGTCTCAGGCCAGCCACCCAAAAAGCCCAGAGTTGTCCCTTCCCCGAGGATCTCTAGGCTGAGCCCTGCACCAACCAAAGGACTCAGACATCTGGGCTTCCTAAACGGCTGGTGCTGTGTCTCTCCCCAGGGTCTTCTTGCCTCGTACTGGAGTACTGGAAAACCTCCCAGCAGGCTGTCCTGCTGGGGGGTGCATCCCTCAGCAAAGACTTGTCCAGCCGGCGATGGCATGGTGGCCCTTCCTGGAGCACACTCATCCCCATCTCCAGTCACTCAGTGCCACCAACATGGTGAGAGCTGTTGCAGGGCTGGCCAGGGGGCTGGTGCCTGTTGGGAATAGCTGGAGGGGCCCACACCAGTCCTGGCACCCATCCAGCCCACAGCACAAACATGGAAGGCGGTTTGGGTTTATTTTTTGAGTCTGTGGGCAACGAGGCTGCAAATTCAACCACAGGTAGAGGAGAAAAATGAAGATGAGGAGATGCAAGAAACCAGAGCGTGACTGAGGGGAGCTCCTGCTGAGCCAGCGGCTCTGCCTCTACAGCCCGAAGGTGGGAGCTCCCTGATGCACTCGAGCTTTGGCTTCAAGCCCAGACCTTTTCCTCCTGCAGACACTGAAGGACTGGAAGGACCACAGCATAATCAAGGCTATAATCCCCCTCCTGGCAAGGACACTTGCTTGGAAGGGAGATCAAACCCAAGCACAAGCCTCCACTCTTGCTTTGCTTTCTAAAACCTTTTTTTCTCTTTCCTGTTTCCCAGGGCAGCGTCTCTGTGATGCCAGCCCTGGGGGGGGATTTCCCATGGGCTGGGATCTGCTCTCTGTTGCCCAGGCACTAAAGTGGTCAGGAAATAGGCGGCTTCTCTGGAAAATTCCCACCGATTTCTCCTGGCTGCCTCACCAGGAGCCGTCTCGTGATGGGGCAGAGGAGAGGAAGGTGTCTGGCTGCAGGGCAGGCGTTGCAGTGGGGACCACTGCGGGCTGGCAGCCTTTTCCTCAAGCTCATGTTGCGAGGATGCAGATCCCAACACGGGACCACTGGCAGAGCATCCTCCTGAGACGTCATGCTGCCATGTGGGGCTCCAGGGCTGTGTTTGCATCCCCCTGGCTTTGTGCAGCTGCCACGAGCTCACCTTTCCCTAATCGTGTGAGCAGGAGGGAAGCACAGAACGAGATGGAGGGGAGCACCACGTGCGGATCCAGCCTTGTCCATTGGGCTGAACCCTCTGCGTGAGGGAGGGAACAGGGCTGAGGTGGTGACAGAGCTGGCCAGACAGAGAGAGAAATTAGGTTTTGCTTGCAATAAAGCAGTCAACAGCTCAGGACTTTGCTTAAAAGTGGCCAGGGCCTCCAGGCACAAAGGAGAAAACACATTTTGGACAACCACCATGAGCACCAGTCCCACAGCCAGCACCGGTGACACGGAGGCTGAGCCTTTGCCCAGTTCTCGGGGCAGGAGTTTCGTTGCAGCAGCCCCGTGTCCCAGGCACCCTGGTCATCACTGCCACTGTGCCTCCTCCGCCTGGGGAGGGTGCAAGCATTGCAATCCCCTTCCTCCCCAAACCCCTGCCACTTTCTGACTTGAAGCAGTCTCTTATTCACCAATCATCCACATTTAACTCAGTTGTGTGAGGAATTTTGCCCCTTGAAGATCCAGACAGGACCTTTTTCTCCATTCATGGCTATTGCATTGATCCACAGGGAGTAACCTGGAGGGACGTGGTTTGTGTCAGCATCTCTCCGTTAGCTCTCCTGTGCAGTGACTTTGCTCTTTCCCCATTGCAATTGCACAGAGGAAATCTCTGCTCTGAGGTTCCCTTGAGTCTGTGGCAGTCTTAGGGACAAAACTAATATTTTAGGAGGACTTGAGCACTGGGAGGGCGCTTGGCATCCGCCACCCTCCTGCTGTCCACAGCAGCCAGCTCAGGAGGTAGAAGCATCTCTGTTGGGGAGAAGCCACTTTCCCATCACCGTCCTGCAGTTCTCCCACAGCACGCCCCAGCCCAGAGAGGTGACACTGCTCTGCACCCCCTTCCTGAGCTCTGGGAAGGGATGTGGGAAGGTGTCAGTTCAGCCCAATCCCATTTGGCACTGAGCAAGCTCATTTTGCTCCCTTCTGATGCTTGTAGCCATTTTTTCAGGCATCAAACTACGCTGGCTTGATGCAAGCCCTAGGACTGAGAGCTCAGCCTGAGGGAAGGAGGGCTCTCTCTCCTCTCCTCTCCTCTCCTCTCCTCTCCTCTCCTCTCCTCTCCTCTCCTCTCCTCAAACCCTTCAGGGCTCAAATACTGCCTCCTGAGGCATCAGAGGCGTAGTGAATCACAGAATCACAGAATTGTTGAGGCTGGGAAAAAACCTCTGAGATCATCAATTCCGGCCTATGACCCAGCATCACCACAATGGCTAGACCATGGCACCACGTGCCACATCCAGCCTCTCCTTAAACACCTCCAGGGATGGTCTCCTCTCCTCTCCTCTTCTTCTGCAGAACTCTAATAAAAAATGGATTCCCAGTGCGGTGGCCTGCCTGCCAGGTTGGGGACACCAGCAGAGCTGTCCTGCAGCATCTCATTCCCTCCCCATGCCAGAGCCCCTCTGGGGAAAGCTCTGCACTAGGGAGGCATCTCACCCAGACCCCTGGCTCTGCTCGTACCTTTTCCAGCCCTTTTCCAGCAGGAGCCATTGGAGCAGCCCTGGCAGAGCGGCTCAGAGCCCGGCAGGTGCCCCAGCCCAGGGCAGCCCCTTGTCTGCCCGGTCACCTTCCTGGGCAATATCTACATTTAAGTGTGTCAGTAGTGTTGTTTCTCACCCCAATAACGGAGTTTCCCTTTGACTGATGGTCACTGTCTCTGTGCAAAGCCCTGAGGCTCCCCCTCGAGCCAACGGGCATGTTTCCAGTCCTTTCCACATCCCAAAAAGCAACAAGGAATCTCTGGATATTCCTTTGACAGGGCACCAGGGCTTGCTCCAGCCACAGCTCAGCATCACACCCTTTCTCTTCGCAGCCTTAGCCCAAATGGTATTTTCCCACCCTCTCCCCACCAGATCCTTCCCTGCCTGGTGGCCTTCCAGCGTGCAGCCCCAGCCAGGCCATTGCTGGAGGACAGGAGGTGACTCAAAGCCACCCAACGTTGGTGCTGTGACTGGGAGAACATCCTTTGTTCCAGGACAAAGATTTCCCACTGTCACTCTGCTGACTCAGCTGAGAACCTACTGCATGGCCCAGGTTCAGCTCTGAGTGACCTCGTGTCTGGCTCCTTGGCACCCGTGTCCAGCAGAGCAATGCCAGCAGGATGGCAAGGGCAGGACAGATGATGGCACGGGCAGAGAGGTGATGACACCTGGCGCCGGATAGAAGATTGCTCCCAGTTGCTGCTGGATCCCACGTTGGGAAACCACCTCTGGGATCTTGCTTTCCCGCTGAACACTCTCTCAGCATCCACCTCTGGGCTGTCCTCCAGCTCTGGAGCAAGACCAGACTTTTATTTGTCTTTCAGGGAGAACTGGAGTTTCTGAGCTCATTGTGGGATGTCAGCAACTGCAATTTGAGAAAAATCATGTGCTGCGAAGCTCTCAAAAAGCCCTTGAGAGCCTCACTCATTTCCTCTTCCACTATATGCTGCCCAACAGTGTGATTCGTCAGCAGCTGGATGTTCCTGGGGATGCAGAGGGCTCTCTCCAGCTGCAGACGGACACCCCAGAGCCGCAGGTTACCTGTACCTGCCCCAGAACAGACACCTCAGTGGCTTTTCCTCGGGCCACTTCAGGAAGGTCAGCTGGCTGAATGGAAACCTCTGAAAAATAACAAGAGAGTTTGTTCAGCATGAAGTAAGTCAGGGACTGCTCTGTGCCCCTGTCATGGGGTTCAGTCTGGTGGGATTTTTGGTAGTGGGGGGAGGTAAATGTTGGACCCTCCTCTGGCCAAGGCCAGGCCAACCAGCACCGCAGGGTGTTTAAGAGGGGAAACCTATGGGACCACTTCATCCTCTCCCTATCTCCCGGTGTCCTGTCTTTGTGTTGGGGAGTTTTTGTGTCGGGAGGAGCGGGAGGTGAGAGAAAGTGAAGGAACATTAAGTGAAGGAACATGGCCGATGAGGAAAGGGCGGGAGAAATGCGCCAGAGAGAGCGTTTGCCCGCAGTCCCCAGGTGAGATGCCAGGGAGAGCATCTCCTCCAAAGACGTGCACCAGCGCGCTTATTAAAACATACCTACTTTATAACTTCTCGAGTTATAGAGTCTTTTCCGCGTGTCAGTTTGGCACCCGAGATGGGACTTGTCTTGCTTGACTGCAGGACCGACAGAGGGGCGAAACTCCTAGGCGTGCCCCGC
>NW_009697470.1:4938-5813 GCF_000703405.1 Apaloderma vittatum | reverse complement strand
TCGCTGCTGCACCAGACAACGACCATCATTCAGGTGTGCACGTCTTTGGAGGAGATAACCTCCATGCACCAACGTGCTTATTAAACCATACCTACTTTATAACTTCTCGAGTTATAGAGTCTTTTCTGCGTGTCAGGCTCTGGGAGCATCCTGGCCCGGAGCAGTGTCTCAGCCCCAGCATGGGGTCCAGCCTCTCTCCTTCACTAACATCTGCAAAATATTTTGAAGAACGGTGGTCCTGCAACAGACATTATGTGCTGCAGGACCGAAGAGAAAGCAGGACCCACGCCTGGGGTGGCACCCGTCAAATGTGCGTCCCTGGGGCTGGAGCAGGTTGATGGAGGCAGCGGGAGGGGAAAGGAGATGGAGAACAGCTGGGATGATCCCTCAGGCCTTCAGGGCTGCCAGTGCTTCCCTTGAAGCCACCACCCTGCTCTTTGAGGATAGGTTTATGCTTTGTAACTGGAACAAAAGGAAAAGAACAACCCACCCAGGTTCAGGTTTGAGAAGCTGGCAATGTCACCTCCAGGTGCTCCCCTGCGCCCGCGGGGAAGGGGCCGTGCCCAGGAAGGGCATGGAGAGGATCTTGTCCCACTTTCAGGCTCTCAAGTTTCAGCGGGTGACTTGGATGAAGCTACTGAGAGCAATTTTTCCAGTTTCAGCTGGATTTTGCCTTTTTTGGGGGCGGAAGAGCAATCCTCACTCAACATGCTTCCGCTGGGAGCTGCAGGGAGCCACTGCCCTGCCGCGGGGAATTACGTTCCTTGCTGGAATGATTTTTCAGCTCAAACTCCCAGGGCAGGGCTGCAATTAAACCCTTGGCACAGAAAAACAGCATTGTGCATGAGTGTGAAATCTGGCAGAGGCTGGGGTTC
>NW_009697470.1:4596-4905 GCF_000703405.1 Apaloderma vittatum | reverse complement strand
GCCGAGGAGTGGCCGGCGAGGTCCAGCTCCCGAAACACGCCCTGCGCCGGCGGTCGGAGGAGCTGCCCAGGCTGGTGAGTCCTCAGGGGAGCTGAAACCAGCCCAGGTGCGTGGGAGCTGCTGTTGGGGCAGACATGACCCTGCCCGGTGTGTGTCAGCCAGATGGGAGCTGGGCAGAGGCCGCATCCTGCTCCCAGTGCATTCCCTTTCTGCCCCAGCCCTGTCCCCCTCCTGCTGGGGCACATCATGTCCTTGGGACTGTTTTGGGTTTTCATGGCAAGGTTTTGGTAGCGGTGGCACAGGGGTGGC
>NW_009697470.1:3979-4577 GCF_000703405.1 Apaloderma vittatum | reverse complement strand
AGCTGCTGCCGTGTTAGACCCAACCGAGATGGATCCGTTCCTGCTCAAAGCTGAGCCCGTCAGCAAAGATGGAGATAAAAATGGTGGTAACGTGGTGAAGTGAGAAGATGTGAGAGAAACAGCCCTGGACATGCCAAGGTCAGTGGATGAGGAGGGGCAGGAGGTGCTCCAGGTGCCAGAGCCAATTTCCCTGCAGCCCACGGGGAAGATCACGGTGAGGCAGGCTCTGCCCCTGCAGGACCGTGGTGGAGCAGATGACCATCTGCAACCCATGGAGGTCTGTGGTGGAGCAGATGTCCACCCATGGAGGATCCCACTCCTCCACCTTTCTGCAGCAGGAGCCTGCTCAGCCTCCGAGGGCTGGTTCGAAAGCCAGCCTGCTGCCGGGAGCCTGCTCGGCTGCCACCGTGTCCTGCCCACACATTGTCATTGCTTGTGTGTGTCTTGCTAAACGATTCAGCTTCCCCTTCTGACATCCCACACGTGCCTCTCTCTGGACGCGAGCCCTGGAGTCGGCGCTTTCGGTTCTCCCGTGGTTTATGCGGGTGTGTGACCGCAGCAGGACTTCCACAAACTGAGGCCAAGTGCCGCTGCCAGT
>NW_009697470.1:3212-3870 GCF_000703405.1 Apaloderma vittatum | reverse complement strand
TGTGGGGTGGAAGGGCAGCTTGGAGGGATGAGGGTGGGTGCCGGGACCCACCAAGCCGTGGGTGGGGTGCAAGGAGCCACCTTTTCAGTGTCAGGAGCAACTGGGGTCCCCTGGGGGTCAGTGGGCAGCTCATGGGGATGAGCTCACCAGGGAAGCAGGCACTCACTGAGCCCCTTGGCAGTGAGTTTGGGCTTTCGAGTGAGATCTGTACGGGTATGAGTTTCACTGGTTTAAGTAAGAACCAAGTCAGGGACCAGCTGGAGCTGGTGCCAGCGGTGCCGGTGGCTGGCGCACAGCTCTCTGAGCAAATCAGCCTGGGAGCAGCCAGCAGTGCCACAGCTCTGATGCTTCCCTCCTGCCACTTGGCGGTGCTTGGGGGTGAGGAAGATGACACAAGCATCTGTGATACTGCCCTTGAGCCCTCTCCCTGTCAGGACCCGTATCTAGCCGAAAAAGTCTTCAGACGTGATTTTTTGATTTCTCTCTATTCACACCCTTCAGCAGATCCCTCCTCTTTGGATTTGGCAAAAATCCTCCCTTTGGGCACAGGTAAACCTGCAGCCCCCAACCAGCAGCTCCTGCCAGCCCAGCACGGAGAGCTGCCTGCTTAGCTTGGGCTGGATCTGGCTCCTGCCTTCGCTTCAAGAGCACAGGGGGA
>NW_009697470.1:1841-3185 GCF_000703405.1 Apaloderma vittatum | reverse complement strand
TGCATTTCCAGAACCTCGGTGGCATCTTGGGTAGCCGAAGGGTGCATCCTGCTCACACAAGGAGGTCCCTTCCCACAAGAGTTTCTCAGGGACACTACAGTCATCGTGATGCCTGCAGGCAGGGCTCATGCCTTGTCCCCCATGCCCCTCACGTGCCACCTGGGGTGCGTCCCTCCAGAGATGTATTTTCCATTGCATTTAAAAATAAAATCCCAGCAAGAAAAGCTCTGGCTAATTTTATATCTGGACTGTTTTTCCCAGGCTCCTGCTGGGTGACGTTCACTCCACAGCACGGCTGGTGCTCGCGTGGCTGGGTGCCATCACAGGCAGCCGGGGGGGCGGGGTGTCTGGGGGTGCTGGCTGGGCTGGAGAGGAGGACGTTGAGCCCCAGCAGAGGTTGTTGCCCCGGAACAGAGTGGGGAAAGCACAGGGCTTGGTGTGGGGTTGGGAGCACAGTCTGGTGCAGCATGAGCATGGACGTGGTGTGAGCCTGGTCACAGCGTGAGCCTGGTCACAGCATGGGCACGGACGGGATGTGAGCCTGGTCGGGGTGTTCCTGGCGCCAGGACAGCCTGGCACAGCGTGAGCGCGTACACCCGCGGGTGTGTAGCTGTGCCCGTGTGTGCTCCAGGGATTCCTGAGTCCCTGAGCACCCTCCCGGTGCAGTGCCGCGGATGCTGGCACGCTGGTGTCCGTGCCGGTGTCTCCCCTCGCCGGCTACCGTTCGGGGCTGTTCATTATCAGGCTTCAGGGGCTGAAGACCTGGGAGACACAAAGTGACCGAGGTGTTCCTGGATCCTGCTGGATCCTGCCGGGTGAGCTGCTCCCCAGCCTGCAGCCTAACGGCCCCAACAGCTTCTCCCTTCTCGCTAACCACATCAAGTTTTGCAATATTCAGGTTTTCACAGCACCCCTGGTTTCCTAAGACTGGGCTCCCGCTAAGGGCAGGCGTTGTGAGGGAAAGCCAAGCGATGGGAATGATGAAGGCTGACGATCCAGGAGAAGAATAAATGCCCTCTCCTAAAAGCATTGTTTGCAAAAGCTGCTTTTGTTCTGGTTTATTTTGTTTGTATTTTTTTCCCCTTTAATTTAATGATTTTAGAAGGACCAGGGAGATTTACGGCTTTCTGGGAGCTGGCAGCAGTGCAACAGCCTACTCATCAGAGGAAAATGTGAAAAATGGCTGGGCTGGGGAAAAAAAACCCTTAGGATTGTCAGATGGACAAGTAGAAGGAGAGCTGAACCATCCAGGTGCCCGGTGCAGAGCATGAGAAGCTGCGGGGATGCAACCGCCCCTGCAGCCCCCGCCAAGGACGCTGCCAGAATCCGCCAAGTGCCTACTGC
>NW_009697470.1:889-1772 GCF_000703405.1 Apaloderma vittatum | reverse complement strand
CGGGTGGAGCAGCGGCCACCGGTGAGAAGGTGCTTCCACCTGAGCAGGAGCATCAGCGCCGGAATGACTCAGTGACCTTCAGTGACTCTGTTATTTTATGCCTCTCACAAGCCTACATTATTGTCAACCTAAGCCATCAATATTCACTATTTCATGGTGAAATCACTCGATTATTTGGTTACAGCTTCCTGTTGCATCCAGCCGAGCTCTCTCCAGGCTGGCCAGGGCGCCTTGCTGCTGGGGGTGGGACACTGAAGCCAGCCCCCAGCGTGGCTCCCAGCCCGGCACGGAGGGACGTCCCTTCTGCTTGTGGGACCGAATCTCCTCTGCAAAGTGTTCCAGCCTGAGGACTAATGGAGCTTTCGGAAGATTTCAAGATCTAATGAAGATTTTGGAAGCATCCCAAAGAAGCAGATGCTTTCTGCATGGCAGAGCTGATGCCAGGAGTGCCAGGACGGGGCCATTTCTCCGTGTGCTACTTAGAAACAGCTTTTCGATTTCAGCTGGCCCTAAATACAGCAGAAGGAGAAGGACAATTGTGTTTTAAAAGCCCAAAACACAAAACAATATGAAATCTTTTCATTTTGGGCTAAACAAAACCTTGGGGGCTGAGGCAATGGCTGAGTGTCTTAGGACAAAAAAGCCTCTTTCTTTCCCAGTTTGATCAGTGCCGTGTGGGAGCCATTCATCTTCCGCAGAGATGGAAAAAGCTGTTGTGGTTTGCGAGGCGCTCAGAGCCTTTGTAGAAATGAAGCAACACAAGACCCTGGAGCAAGACCCCACGGACAGGAACCTGGTTAGGGCAGGCAGAGCCTGCCTGCGCCCGCCATGCCCAGCCCTTCCCCCCCGAGCCCAGCGCCCCCCCCGGCCCCTCTCCTCTGGA
>NW_009697470.1:0-879 GCF_000703405.1 Apaloderma vittatum | reverse complement strand
GAGTCACAGCCTGGCTTGGGTTGGAGGGACCTTTAAAGGTTGTCCCCCTGTGCTCTTGAAGCGAAGGCAGGAGCCAGATCCAGCCCAAGCTAAGCAGGCAGCTCTCCGTGCTGGGCTGGCAGGAGCTGCTGGTTGGGGGCTGCAGGTTTACCTGTGCCCAAAGGGAGGATTTTTGCCAAATCCAAAGAGGAGGGATCTGCTGAAGGGTGTGAATAGAGAGAAATCAAAAAATCACGTCTGAAGACTTTTTCGGCTAGATCGGGCTGCTCAGAGCCCATCACGTCACTGCCAGGGACTCTGAGTGGTAAACACAAATTTTTTCCCACACATGTGCATGCAACAGTCGTCCCGCGCCATTGGTGCACGCTCTCAGTGCGGCAAGGCCGGGTTTATGTTTCCCTCGCTCCCCTCCGTTGCAGACCTGCCCAGGTTTCCCACCTGTGACACTTCTGCCCAGTCCCAGAGTCAGCCAGGACCCCAGCGGCATGGCAGGGAGGAGCCCAGGGCTGAGGCCGAGCAGACTCGTGTCACTTGTGAACACCCTCCTGACAGGCCGGGGGGCGCCACCCCCAGCCCCTCTGTGGCAGCTCCATCCTTGCCCGGCAAGGAGCTGCCTGGAGGCTGTGCCTGGGGACAGGGATCTGAGAGATTGATCTGGGACGCCCCAGACCTCATCCGCCGGCAGAAGATAATTTTCAACAGCCAAAAGAAGCCCAACCTGCTCCAAGAATGGGGCACCCCTGGCTGCTCGTGGCAGCGGATGGCAGATTTGTGGGGTCCCTCAGACCCTTGCAGGAATGTCTTGGGAGGAAACAGGAGGCCGGTGCCTGGGAGAGACTCTGTGGCAGGGGGGCGCCTGCACCCCGGGCTGGGGGGGCA
>NW_009697469.1:11409-14542 GCF_000703405.1 Apaloderma vittatum | reverse complement strand
TCCCCATCTGCCCTCGAATCACTTACAGAAAAAAAACAGGAAAAAGAAATAGATGTTTACAAAGCACACTTTCCACAGTTACCGTTAACCCTCTGGATGCCAAACGGACACACAAAGAGCCGCTTCCCCCCGAGGGCCGTGGGACGAAGGGGCGGCCGCGCTGACAGCGTCGTCCTGCTTCCCTTGGGTTTAGTTAATTCTTTTTTTTATTTATTTTTTTTGTACACGCAGCCTCGCTTCCTCCATCCACCGCAGCCACGCGTGTCTGGCAGGAGCTTGCTTTTCAGCGGGGTTCTTGCTTCCTGCGCCCCCTCCCCAGGCTCTTCCCGCTTGGCTGCTGGGAAAAGCTGCGTGGGAAAGTGCCCGTCTCCGCTCGGGAAGGTTTAGGCTCGGTGGGAGATGCTGGCACCCACTCCCTGCCCTCCCAGATGCACTTTAAGGCCAAACTTATCTTTTTCTTTCTTTTTTTTTTTTTGATTCATGGGGCCTGTGGCCCCGGAGGGGATGCAGGGCTCTCCCTGCGGCTGTGCAGCTCCGGTCCCGTTGCGTTTCCTACGTGGGAAAGCTCCCTATTTCCTCGTGGAAACGCTGATGTTACCGTAAGTTTCTCGAGCCATCCTTTGGACATTCGGAGACTGCACCCTGCCCTGCGCCAGCTGCCCTGGGAGCATCCCTGCTTCCCCCTGCGGAGCATCTCCAGCTCCCTGGGGAGCATCCCTGCTTCCCCCTGTGGAGCATCCCCAGCTCTCCCAGGGGAGCATCCCTCTCTCTCCTGGGAAGCCCAGACTTTCTAAATCCCATTTTAATAGGTTTCTAGAGTCTCAGAACCCTCGTAGACCTCCACAGCTAGCTCCTGATTTAATTCCCTCCTAACTTCATAGTGTTTCCCCCTAAGGCAGGATGTTCTTCCGGACCCAACAGGTCTCTGGTTGCGTGGGACAACTTTTTCCTCTTCCTAAGAAGAATTTCTTGCCTATGGATATTAAAACTAGACCATCCAACCTCGTTTCCATTTCTCGAATGTCAAGTATTACGATGTATAACACACATTAGGGTGCTCTTTGGTGCTGTTTCAATGGTAACCAGTGGAACTGACTTTTTTTAATAACAATAACAATAAAAGAAACTTTAGTGCCGCTGGTTCCATAATGTCTGTCGTCGTGACTTTTTTTTTTTTTCCTCTTTTTGTTTGTTTGGTTTTGTTTCCTTAATTTTTTACTAAAAAAGTGAGTAGCGATCAGCTGCCAAATCTCCGTGGTGTTGATTTTTCTGACTTGTGCACTGCAAACTGTTGGCAGCTGCTGCGAGCCGGGCGGGCTGTGTAACAGGTCAGTGGGAGTCGGGTTCGAGTCGCTTTGGTTTTTTAAATTGCACACAGCAAAAACAGCGTTTGACGGGAGCCCAGACGGCAACTAGAGGGTTGATTTTTGAACTTCAGGTATGTTCCTCGAAAGAAAATAAAATAATAGAAAAAAAAAGAATAAAAAAAAAAAGTAAGAAACAAACCACTATTTTTTCAGTAAGCTTTTTTTTTCTGTAAACGATTTACAAATAAATCTGACATGATGGTGCTGTACCAAAGCCTTATACGAAACTTATTCTGCGCTCTATATAATCTCTCTGTATCTGTAATTGTTGCTCTTGGCCTCCAAAGGCCGGTAAAATGCCAGCAGGGAGGGACCGGCGACGGTGTCCTCGGCATCCCCGAAGCCAAATTTCAGCATCGCTCCCCAGGGGCACAAGTGAGGGGTCCCTCACCCCAAAACTCTCCTTCCGACTGGGTGCTAGCCTGCCCTGGGCAGGGAACCGAGACCTCGCCGGCTCCTCCCGGCGCTGCCGGCAGCCACCGGGCGAACTCAGAGTTGTTTCTACGGGGATAACGCCCCGCTGAGCTCCCTCAGCCCCTTCAGCCGGGGGGTTTGACATCTTCCAGCTCAGCCCCGACGTTACGGCGCTTGGCCAAGGCTGACCTCTCCCCGCTCTCTCCTCGAGAGCTTTTGTCCCTGCCCTTCCTCATCCTCGCCGGGCAGAACCGGGAGCTGGGTCTGCTTTGATAGCTCTAAGCAATAATCCCACTCTGCCAAGAAAGTTGGGTCCCTTTGGCTTTTGGACTGTTGTCAGTTAGCGAGTAAATGCTAATAAGCCAACAAAAAAATGGGAAAAACCAACAAAAAAGAGAGTTTGAAGCCCTGCCTTACTGGGAGTAGCTGGTCCCTTGGTCTCTGCCTGTTGGGATTTTAAGGCCTGCTGAGTACTTGTTTATCGCTGGTAACGTTGCATGTTCATAGGTTGACTTTTTGGGTTGGTTTTTTTTTTTAATTTTATGATTTTATCGTACCCACTATAAGAAATTCTGGCAGTGTTGCAATGTTACGTACAACGAGCCACGCTGTAGGAGAACGATGGGTTTTGGAAAGCGATTAACATGCTCCTCATGTAACATGACCCTGCTTCAGAAATGTTTTGTATTTTGATATAAATAAACATTTGCTAAAAAAACAAAAAAAAAGACTTGTCAGGATCATTGGGCTGAGGGGCTGGCAGGGAGGAGGTGGGCTGCCCTGGAGGTGCTTCTCCCTTGTGGTGTTGGGAGGATGATGGGTTTTTCTTTGACCTGAGCATCCCATGGGGTGGAAGGGGGGTTCATCCCGTGTTTTGGGGTGCCCCAAGGTATGTCCTGCTGCTGGGCTTCTACCTTTGTCCCTGTTGCTGGGACGCGGGTGCCATGACGCCGGCTGTGACATGGTGACACGGTGACACGCCACCACACTACGCTCAGGATGATCGTTTCAGCGTGGCTGACGTACCTCACGGTGTGGAAAGACGC
This sequence comes from Apaloderma vittatum, assembly GCF_000703405.1. Lineage (NCBI taxonomy): Eukaryota > Metazoa > Chordata > Aves > Trogoniformes > Trogonidae > Apaloderma > Apaloderma vittatum. The sequence continues at coordinate 11,715 of NW_009697469.1, read as the reverse complement.
TTCCCGCTGCCTCCGTAAGTGGTGGGAAAGGGGCTTTGCGGCGGGTTCCCAGCCCTGCCGGAGTAGGGGAGGCTCAGCAGCTGTCTCTCCTGCAGGGTACGGGCGCGTTGAAGGTGGCAGAGGCCTCGCTGGTGGAGCGGTGTCTGCGCAAGGTGAGGCTGAGGCTTGCCCATCCCGATGCCAGCCCAGCAGAACCTGGGATTTCATGTCGCAGAATCACAGAATGTCAGGGGTTGGAAGGGACCTCTGAAGATCATCCAGTCCAACCTTCATCCCAGCACACCCAACCACTACACCACAGCCTCA
>NW_009697469.1:10428-11294 GCF_000703405.1 Apaloderma vittatum | reverse complement strand
TAAACTTACCCTGACGCAACTTGAGGCCATTTCCCCTTGTCCTGTCATTAGTAATTAGAGAGAAGAGACCAGCACCAGCCTCACTCCAGCCTCCTTTTAGGTAGTTGTAGAGGGCAATAAGGTCTCCTCTCAGCCTCCTCCTCCCCAGACTAAACAAACCCAGCTCCCTCAGCCACTCTTCACAGGGCCTGTTTTCCAGACCTCTCACAAGCCTTGTTGCCCTTCTCTGCACCCGCTCCAGCACCTCGATGTCCTTCTTGTACTGTGGTGACCAATGTCGAGGCGGGGTCGGGATGCAGCGGGTGGTCCTCCCAACCCGAGCGCCTGCTTTGCTGCCTTTGCAGGTCCAAACAGGACCTTCAGGTTCTTCAGGTGGGTGCTGGCCTGCGTGGCGGCGCGATGGACAGAATCCTCCTCGGCGTGCCTGGAAGCGAGCGGCGTGGACCCACAGGTTGGGATCCGTGGGCCGAGCGTGGCCGTGCCCCATGGCAGCGTCTGGGAGCTCGGTGTGGTGCAGCTGGGAGGTGGATGGGGTCTTTTGGGAGTAAACACGCCCTCCGATGAGAAACCTTCCTATTTTTACCCTCGGGGGCGGTGGACTTCAGCCACCCTGTGCCTGTGTCATGAGCAGGGTCCACCTTCATCCCCCTCTGCTTTTGCCAGGGTAACATGGCTCTTGTTGTGCAACCACCGGGACGGTCACTCATGTGCTCGTTCCTGGAGGACAGCACCACAATCCTCCCCCTGAGGCAGAGAAAAAGCCCCAAGGGGACCAGCTGGGAATGGGGTGGGATGTGCCACCACGTCAGACTGGGGAGATTTGCACTGGTGCACGAGGGGACCAACGTGGTTCTTGCAGACAGAAC
>NW_009697469.1:9777-10400 GCF_000703405.1 Apaloderma vittatum | reverse complement strand
ATGAGGCGGTGCAGGATACAGAAAACCGGTGAGCACTCTTCAGCTCAGCCTTTGGGAGGGCTGCTGCGTTCCCCAGCACTCCCCTCGCCCGGTGACCCACGTGCTGTGGCTTTCTGGCCCTCAGCAGGTTGAAGCTCAGGCTCTTGTTCACCCTGCTCTTGGGAATTAAGCCTGTGGGCTCCAAACCTCTCCTGTGGGCTCCAAACCCCCGTCCCCTGCGAGGAGGAAGGGCTGGTTCATCCCACCCTTTCTCCACAGGGGTTCCCGTGCACGTCCCAGATGGTGCTCCAAGCCAAACAGGACACCAAGCTGGACACTGATGCAGGACTAGAAGTAAGAGAACCCCAACCTCAAGAGGAGGGCCAAGGCTGGGCAGCGAGCCGGGTCCTCGCCGCCAGGGATCCCACCCCATCCGCTGCCACAGCTTCTCTTTCTCATCCCCCTGTTTTTTTCCAGGTTGACCCGCTCTCCGCTCCCCTTTGCCTTTGAGATTTTCCACCACTTTCCCAGCCCTGATTCATCTGGAGGCACCTCCCCTGCTAATAAATCTGTGTACACCGTCAGAGCGCCATGTCATGTGTGCACTGTCCCCAACATCGCTGGTGGCCGGGCCACAAGGTGGG
>NW_009697469.1:815-9700 GCF_000703405.1 Apaloderma vittatum | reverse complement strand
CAGGCGGGCGGCTGCGGCAGGACGGCGAGGATGCCTGCAGCCCGCTGTCGAGGCGGTCCCCGTTGCATTTTTATCAGCATTACCGCCCAATATTCCCCAGCTGCTTTGTCTTTACTTTACATTTATCGATATTACCGGCTGATCCTCCCGTCCCCCTCCGCGGGTTCATTAATATTGCCCTCTGATCTGCGGGGAAGCCGCCGCGCTTTGTATTCCAGCCCCATCCCCAGCTTCTCTGAACCCGGTGCCATGTTTAATTAGATTTTCTCCTTGGCTCAGGCAAACACAAATTGAACTCCTGGTATCTCTCTCCTGCGCTGGAGATGGTGCCTGGCCGAGGCGGACGGCATCCCCCATCACATTAACATTCCGGTGCTGTCCGGGGCCGGTGCACATCTCAGGGCAGCACGTTCTGTAGGGTTTTGCCCGTGGGACATTATTATTTTCAATCCTCACCCTGTTTCGTGAGGACGGCATTTAATCTGGCAAGGAAATATGTTTGCCCATGGGCTCCAGGGTGGCCGGGTTGATTAGGAGGCGACCCAAGGTCCCCGGACCAGAAATCAGAAGCTGAGCTCGGGGCAGATGCTGCCAAATGCTCTCCCATTATTTTATCCCCGAATGTCTTTTTTTTTTTGAGGGGGTCCTTTGGGGTTTGGCTTTCTCCAAGGACCAGTTCTGGCCTCTCCTGCTGCTCGGTCGCAGCTTTTCCAGATCACAGGGAAGGAAAATTGTTTTATGCAAAGTTTGTCAGTTCCTCCAGGCATGAAGGGAAGTGCTGATTGTTCTCCAGCTCAAATATTTTTGCCAATTTCCAAGATTAAAATTTTTCCTTGAGTCTTGCAGACGTATTTGGTCTTCGCACTTTGGTTTCCAGCCTCACTGTCCAGCAGATACTTGCTTTTTTTAGAATTATTTTTCCCACCTTGGCTTTCTCCTCCTGCCATTCCTCACCCTCTGTGTATTCCTAGGGAGTACAGGATTGAATTTTCTTGAGGGATGCTTGTGTGGATGCTCACGCAGGAACCAGAAACCCCTCCAGGGGCTGGATCTGCCTTTTTTTGGCCAACCTGTGATTCTACGGGGCAAAGACCTTTTTAACCCCCCCAGTCTGGCAGCTGGAAGCCTGTGGTGCCTCTGGGGTGCAGGACCTGCTCCCCGGGGCTTTATTGCTTCTCCTCTCTCAGTTGCTGCCTGAAGAGTGTGTTTGCCTGAGTCGATAGAAAACTAATTAAGCTCTTTATCGGGGAAAAGCAGCCACTCCTGGCGAGCACTGATGAAGGAGGAATGGGAAAGGTGGGGGAAAGAAGGGGTGAGGGGAGGCTTTTGTAGCCCCTGAGAGGGGGAAAAAGCTCAGCTGGGAGCAGCCCCAGGGCTGGGCGAGGTGGGGACCCCTCGCAGCACCCCCAGCGGCTCCTGGGCTTCCGTGCGCTGCCCCAAACAAGTCCTCGATGATGCAAAGATGATGAATAAAGTACTTTCCCACCTGAGAAGTTGGTGTTGTTTTATATTAAGGCCTGTTTCACCTGGCCGTGACAAAGAATGGCATTTTCTCCAGGGTGAGCAGAGCTCAGTGATACCTGTGCAAAGGACCCCGGTGAGAGCTGCTCCGTTTCTGTATTACTGGCAAATTTATGAGTTATGCACATCCAGAGGACTCGTCTGCAGCAGGCAAGCGCTGCAAAGCATATTTATCTTTGTGTCTTCTTGATTTATTTTCCTCTCCTGTGTGGTTTTTTTTGTTTTTTTTCCCCAAGCTCGGGCAGCTGCAGGAAGGGAAGGGAAAGCAGCCCCTGCAGCCGGTGGGACAATGTGCGTCCTCCTCCAGCCAAGCAGCCCCTTTGGGTTTTCTCCACCATGAAGCTCTGCTTTTCATAGAATCGTAGAATCATAGAACAATTCAGGTTGGAAAAGACCCTTGGGATCATTGAGTCCAACCATTAAACCATTTTCAGAGACCAACTTCTTCTGATAGTTGTTTCGGTGGAGCGGGAGCCTGGGAAGAGAGCAGAGACAGGGGCTAATCATTTTTTGTGACAGTACAGATGCTCGTGTGGGGCGTCCCGGTGGAGGATGAGCGGGCTGGTGGCTCGGGCTGGTGATCATTACTCCACAGGTACCTTCCCCAGCTCCTAAAGAGGAGTCAGGCTGTGAGGGACCATCAGCACGTTCGTCCTCATCCGGCTAGAAGCTCAACCATCCGTTACAGCATTTTCTCCCTCTCTTTGTCCATCCATCTACCTTTTCCACTCATTAACTCCACCATCTGCTCCTTCATTTATCTACTATCCCCACCAGTAAATCACCCCTGTTTTCTCCCACCCTCTATGCACAGGAGAAGCACCCGTAGGTCCACTCCACATCCCAGACCCCCTCCAAGGCCACAGTATTATTTTGAGCTTGAAATTTGGAGGAAAGCTCCCAAGTCCCTTGGGGTTTAATTTAACCTCTAAAATGTTCAGGGACTTGGAAAGCGAACGGGACCCGCTCCGTCCCTGAGTGATGGGGCTGCGGGTACTACTCACGCCCAACACTCCTCCTGCCTTCCCCCCTGTCCGTGGAACTGCCCCTGGCTCGCAACCCCCTCGGCTCTGCCCTTCTGCCCCCAGCAGGAAAGGTTAGCCAAGATCACAGAGCCAGCCGGCTGCCCAGATTCCTGCTCCCTGGGGCTAATTATGGAACAACATTAGATAAAAGTCAACATATGTTGTAAAAGGCACTATGTATCACTGCCTGACAGCTCCTAACAATGTGCTCATGTAACAGCTGTCAGGCTGCAGCGCTCGAAAATGAGTAATATGTTGATTTATGGATATCAGATCTGCCCTTACAGCAGCAACAGGCGAAAGCCCGCGCGGCAGCGCCCGTTTCGCGGAGGCGGCGGGGACGGGCTGGCTCCCAACGCTGCGGTGCGAGACGAGCTTGGCTCAGCTTCTGGCTTTCTCCAGTGATGCTTTAATTTCCAGATGTACTCCTGTCTGTGGCTGAGCCGTCGCTGCTTCTGCAGGGTGCTTTGGACCCAGGAGCAGAGGCTGCGCCGGGATCGCTCGTGGCTGCTGGCACCACCCGTGTGCATCACCAGGAGGTGAATTCCTGTGGCAATAAGTCTGCTCCTCCATTCCCTCATGAAAACCTGGAATATCCCTTTGTTCTCTACCTCCCTTAAGTATTTTGGGGGTAAAATAGAGCGGGGTTAGTGCTTAGGCAAACTTTACAGTGTGGGAGGTGTACTGAGGTGGGCAAATCTCCCCAAATCTTGCACCCCGCTGCTCTCCTCTGGTTTTTGGGGTGAAGCTTGGCTTTTTTACCATCCTCTCCTCAACTATGATTTGAGGGGGCTGAATCAGTGATGTTTCCTTTGCAGCACAAGGCAGAGACCCAATCCAGCTGCTGGCAGAGGCTCGTTAGTGGTTCCCATTAACAAGCTTTGATGGAGAACAGCAGGGGGAAATTCCTGCTCCCCTTTATTAGGCCCGCTCACAGGGATGCCCTCGGTTCTGGCTGTGGGCAGAGGTCCTGTGTTTTGCTGCTGCAGTGTTTTGGCTTCGATCTGGCAAGGAAAGAGCTTTTTGGAATTGTTTCTTTTGCTGTGTAGAGCTTGGCTTAAGTGGGGAGGCAGGAGGGATGCGGCAGGTCCTGTGCTGGAGAGGCTGTGATGAAACAGCCTACAACTCACATAATTTAAAAAATATATATGTATTTGGGCTTTCTCCTTGTTTTTAGCGATTAAGGTTTGCTTGACTTGTGTGCTGCAGAGTTTTTTTTCCCAGGAACGAGGTGGGACTAGTTGTTTTTGGGGAAAGCTGGGGTTTGCTCCCCTGTGGGAGGGGGGGGTTGAGGTGGCCACAATGGGCAACCTGGCTGGGGGTGCAGGCTCAAATCAGCTCTGCCTGTTGGGAAGGCAACAGATCCAAAATTAATCTGAGGTGGGGATGTGTTCTCAGCTCTTAATGTCAAGAAACAGTTGTTTCTTCACTTTCCCAAATGGTGATTTTATTTATTTATTTTTAAAGCAGGATTTGCATCACCCTCTTAAATTTATTCCAACTCGGAAAGCATGTTTCCTTGTATGTGTGTGCTGGTTTTCCAATCTTTTTATGTGGCTGTTTTAGTGCTTTTTTGTCTAATATGAATAAAGATGTGATCTACTCCGATGTTTCTTGATGCTTTTTAACAACACTAAGTTCCACATGCTGCAGGGGAATGTGTAAATCCCAGCGAAACTGCTCATTTCATTGAGATGTGAAAATACATTGGAAATAGTTATGTCACTTTATAAAAAGTAATAAAGAAAGAAGGTTAATGTCCTTCCTCGACTAGCAGCCTGTGGTTTTTTTAATCTGCAAAACAATAATGGAAATCTCCATTTATGGAGCTGCTGAGAAGGGTTGGACTGAGCCTTCACAAAGCCTCGCATAAGACTAAATAAACTAAGGCTCCGCTGCAATTTGCTCTTTATAGATTGATATTTACCAGCCTAGCAACTACTCTACTTTCTAAGTGAATATATTTCATTTTTTCTAATACATATTCATTATTTACAAACTTATTTCCACTCTTTTTTTTTGTTGCTTTTGTGCTTTCTCATGGGAATTCTTTTAATATGCAGATTTCATATAAAATACCTTTTTATATAGGTATTTCAGCTATGCAGTTATCTGGTTCTATTGTGTTTGATTCCAAATATAACTTCTAAATTCACCCAAACAGAGATGCTATGGGTTTTTTTTTTTTCTGCTCCTGGGGAGGGTGTATGACCCACAGCTGTGCTGGCAGGCACAGAACCACTTGCAGGTGCTGTCGTTTCCCTCCCACGCCCCTTTTGGGTGGGGTTTGGATGTGAAATTTTTGGGACCAGCCAGAAAGATGGTGGGGAAAGCATCTCAGCCTTCCTACGTGGGGTAAATAACTCCAGCCCTGTGCCTGCAAATGTCCTGCTTCAGTGGGAGGTGAGCTTAGAGAGGAGTCCTGGCGTAGAAAATAATTTTCCTGCTTGATTTAGAGCTGCTGGGAATATCTGCCCAGCAAAAGCCATCACTAACGGTTAGGAGAGGTTTTATCAAACCCCTGGGGCTGTTTGCCTCTTTGTGTAGGAACTGGGGGTGGCAGAGGGATGCTGGGTTAGCTGTGTTTTTTTTATTATTATTATTCAAGCATAAATTTAGCTCCTGAATTGCTAACAACATGAGAAAACAGTTGAAACTGTGACCAAGTGAGGGTGGTCTGAGCCACCAACTTTTCCAACACTGGTGGTTTTTTTTTATGCTCTAAGTGAGAGCAGGAGGCAGGAAAGCATCTCCAGGCTGATTCCCTTGCCCCAAGGGAAAAATAAAACTCTGAGAGACTCTGCCTCACCCTTTCTTTGATGCTGCTCTGACCACTGGAGAAGGGAGATGCTTCTGGTGGATTATTCACTAAGCGTGGCGAAAACAAGCGCAGGTTTAATGGGCTTTGGACACTGAGCCCCAGATTCCTCAGGGTTGGACCAAAAGCTCTGTGGTATTTGTAATGCAAATCACCCAGCCATGCCTTAATCATTGCCGCTGGGAGACAATTAGGGTTAAAATATAGATTTCTCCACAAGAGCAAACAACAGAGAAATAAACAGAAGGAAGCATTGAAATGATTCCTTTATGCCAACCTGTTGCTTTGAGGCTCAGCGGGGCTGTTAGGGACTTGAGCTGGGCTCCTTCTGCTGGGAAAACATCCTCAACCCGGTGTTTCTGTCCCAATGTAGGGGCTAGATTTTTGGGGAAAAGTCGGGGTTTAGGGGTCAGGGCTGGCTGTTCTTGCAGAGATCCCCCTCCTGCGGGAGCCCTTCCAGCCTGAGAGCAGCAAAATGGGTTAGAAACAGGGATATGAACCAGCTGTTCTGGAATCTGATGGGAATTGCAAAATAAAGGATGAAGGAGGTGAAGAGCAAACGGCCTTTTTTCTTGTGTTTTTATCATCTTGTGGGTTTTATGGTCAAGGTAAACTTAATAACGCAGGACAAGGGCCTTACTCAGCAGCGCCCTGAGGCTGTGCGGGGAGCAAGAACAAGGAGAAAGGGGCTGAGGGGGCATTCAGGGCTTGGGGAGATGCTGCCAAGACCCCCGAAAGCCGGGGTGAGCAGCCAGAGCCGTGCTGCACTTCTTCTTGCTTTTCTATGGGGTTCTATCCATACCAGTCCCCTGACTGTCTGAAACATCATTAAATGCTTTTTTTTTTTTCTTTGCATATTTTTGATCTTGGAGAGAGGAGGAGGGGAAAAAAAAATTTAAAAAAGGGTTGAATTCAGATGTTATTCCTGATCACATCCTCCTGAGGTATCATCTCCTCCTGACCCAGCTGTCCGGCCTCAGCAGCATCACCCGGAGCGTGAGGCTGAGGATTATGCAGCCAGGGTGTAACCTCACCCCAGTTCCCTTGCCTTTCGCCTTCCTTTTGCTTTCTGCTTTCCCAAATTTCATGAAAACAGTGAGGAATCAGAAGCCACATGTCCTGCCCACCCCTCTGTACCTTGCAACACGCTTTCCAAACCCAAACCACCACTATGACTTTGTGTGATACTGAGGTTGAGGCTGTCCCTGCAGAGAAAAACCCACCACAACAGCACTCTAATCTTTAATTAGGGAGTTAATTAGCCTCAGTAGCTGTGTGCTGCATTGTGATGGGGTGGTTGGACATGGGATGAAGCTGCTTTTTGAGTGTAAAAAAGGACAAAGACCTTTCTTTTGGCCGATGCTGGGTTTTGTTTTATTTTTTCTTCTTCTTCTTGAGCTCTGAACACCAGAATCTTGCAGAAATTTGCTTTATTCACATGGGCAGTGCCTATGAGGGGGGTTGTGAATACCCAGCTGAAGGTCTTCTAGGGCCTTTCTGCAATTCTGGGTGGGGAAGGCAGGAGGGCAGGGTGGGTCTGCATTCCTTCCTGCAGGGCTGGCGCTGACGGGTCCCACCTGGGTTAGGGTGCGCAGGGTGAGGAGAGCTTCTTGCAAGGGAAAAAAAAGAAAAATACAGGGGCAATTGCACTGATTTACAGGAGTTTTGACTCTCCAGCAAGTCCTAACAGAAATAAAGCACATTATTTCCCCCGTGTGAGTCTACGTATCACGTATCACGACAGCCCTTCTGCAAAGCACAATCATTTCAGTTTTTAATGACATATCAATGACATCAATGTGACTTCACCAGTTCCAAGCACCTGTCCTGTCCCCATCCAGTGTGTCCGGTATTGTGCCATCACTCCCTGCCCTCTCGCAGCCAAAATAAACCCAATTTAATCACAAATGGCCACTGTGCAGTGCAAGAACCTCAGTACAGAACATTGCTGATGCTTTTGGCTGGACCATCCCCTGTCCTGTGCCATCTGTCCTGTCCCCAGGGACATGTCCCGGCCGAAAGCCACCCTGCTGCTCCCTGACAGTGGCGAGATGTGCTCCATGGTGTTGGGGGGCAGGCCTGGGCATCACCGGATGGGCATGGTGACATGATGCCAGCGGGCGGCAAATATCGGGGAGGTGGGGTGACAGGTGGGGACATGCCCTTTGTCACCTCTGACCCTGGTTGAAGGCAAAGGAGTGAGAGGATGCTCGGTGGGTGTGATCCCAGTATTATGCACTCGACACAGCACAAGGGACACTTGACACAGGACATACATGACATAGGACATAGAATCATAGAACAGCATAGGCTGGAAGGGACCTTAGAGACCATCTAGTCCAACCTCTCTGTCATGGGCATAGGACATATAGGACAGAGACAACACAGGACACACACAGGACATACGACGTAGGACAACAGACACAGGACAGACACAGGACACAGCACCCGGGGGTGCAGTCCCGCGTGTGTTGAGTGGTGCAGGGCTCCAACAGAGCTCTGGATTAGGGTGCATCTCCCCCTCCCCGTCCCGCCCAAGCCCCCCATGGGGCAGCAGAGTCTCGTTTCACCCACAGGAGGGCGCTCTAGGATAAAAAAAAAATTCCCCTCCTCGAGCATCCCCGAGCAGCAGAACCCCGTTTTGCCACAGGATGGCGCTCTAGGATCACAAATGACAAAGTCAGGACTTTGCCTTGTTTCAACCCTAAACCCTAACCCCCTCCCAATCCCATCCCCCACATCCCCAGGTGCGATTCAGTCTCCCCCGTTTGCATTCCGAGCCCTGCACGGAGTTTCTGTCCTGTTTTTTCCTGTTATTTTTTTTCCGTTCTGTTTTTCCTAGGTTTTTTTTTGGTGTTTGGGGTAAGAGATGGGGTTCGGCTCTTTGCAAACTGCCCCCCCAAGGGGGGCTCACCCCGGCTGGGGCTCTGGGGACCCCTCAAACTCCCTGGTCCGGGGGAGAAGCTGCCGGGGACAAAGTGTGAGTATATTCACGGGGGAAAAAATGAAAAAAAATAGGGGAAAATAAGAGGGAAACTGGAAAATTAGAGCAGCAAAGTTGACTAAACTAAATATTTCCAACCCCTGGAGGAGGGAGCCGGGCTGACTGGAATGCTAAAATCATTGTAATTTTTAAAACTAGCCGGTAAAAGCAAATACTGCGCGGCGGTAATTATACAACTTTAGTTGCGTTTCTTGGGGGCTTTTGTTTTTCTGTGAGACACAAACTGGCAAAAAAAAATTAAAAATATCCTTGCCGGTGTGGTTTTGAGGCGAGTTTTCGAGCAGGGGGGCTGTCCGGGCTGACTGGAATGCTAAAATCATTGTAATTTTTAAAACTAGCCGGTAAAAGCAAATACTGCGCGGCGGTAATTATACAACTTTAGTTGCGTTTCTTGGGGGCTTTTGTTTTTCTGTGAGACACAAACTGGCAAAAAAAAATTAAAAATATCCTTGCCGGTGTGGTTTTGAGGCGAGTTTTCGAGCAGGGGGGCTGTTTGGGGCTCCCGTACCTGCACCCC
>NW_009697469.1:0-782 GCF_000703405.1 Apaloderma vittatum | reverse complement strand
CACCCACTGCAAGGAAAGGGGGTGAGGGGGGGATTTTGCTCCCCGGCTCCCCTCCCTCCCAAAGGGCTCGAAGTTGGGGTGCTCCCCGAATTTCCCCGTGTTCCTCTTGGTGTGAATTTACAATATTTTTACTATAGCCTCCCCGTGCCGAGCACCCCAAAACCTCGGGTTTGGGCAGGACTCGGGATTTTCACCCTTTTTCGGCTGCCTGGCAGGGAATTACACGGTAAACTCCAGGGTAAGCTGCATTTGCAGCCCTAACAGGGGTTTGGGGGACCCTGTGCTGTGGTAGTCCCATGCTTTTTGCTGGAATTCAGTTTCTTTTTTCCCTCCCCAACCTTGTAACTTTGTGCAAAACTGAGCTTCTCAGTAGCAAACGCCGGAGCTTCTCAGTAGCAAACGCCGTATAAACTCAAAGGTAAGTTCTCTGCATTTTCAGCTCTCGGGGTCCCTTTGGTGGGTATTTTTGTGCTTTTTACTGTAATGCAACTTTTTTCTTGCTAGCGAGGGGTGCGAGGGGGGCTGTCGGATTTCAGTAAAAGTGCAAATCCTGGGTACCCCCTCCTCAAACTTAGTTATTTGGCTTGTGAAAAACAAATTCATTAAAAACTGAGAAGTAAGGTCTCTGCATTTGCAGCCCTAACAAGTTTTTTTGGGGTTCCTGTGGGTTGTACTCCCATGCATTTAATTTAATGCAGGTTTCCTCGATAGCAGGGGGTGCAGGGGGACGAATACATTTTCAGGGGGCAGTTCAAGCCCTGGGAACCCCCTCCCCAACCTTG
>NW_009697468.1:9276-11313 GCF_000703405.1 Apaloderma vittatum | reverse complement strand
CGGTCCCAGCCTGCCTGTCCCCGTGCACTAGGTGTCCCAGGAAATGAAAAAGAGGACAACTCTGAGGTGTTGCTTCAGGGTTTTTTTCTTTTTTTTCTTTAATGCTGTTACTGAAACTTGTTTGAGTTTCTTCATGAGGCATCTTGACTCTCAGCTCTCAGTCTCTGCCAGCCTCTCGTCCCTTCCAGCAGAGCAGCAGTGGTCTGGGACAAGCTGAGCAGAGGAAGGTCTGTGTGTCCCTCCTCTCAGGTCTGTTGAGATGGTTAAGTAACTGGGGATCAGTACTAGAACCTGAGATCCTCTGATGTAGAGAAAAGACACTCAGAAGTTGTGGGCTGAAAGGAAATCAATGAGAGAGAACATCCTGTGAGAAACAGACTCTCAGGGTCGTTAGGTGAAGGCCGACAGGATGGGGACTGTGTAGTATTCTTTGTAAAAGAACATAAAACGAAAATAATTGACAAGAACACAAATGATAAGGGGTAGCCAACAAAGACCATCTGGTGATGAAGTCCCTTGTGGAATTCAAGGACAAGATACCCTACGAAATCTGCTGAGAACAAAGGGTTTTTGGACTAAGGTAAAAAGTTCATCGTGAGGAAGACCTACGGCCTTCATCACTGAAGACCCCTGCCCACGACCACCAGGAGACACTGCGCAAGCGTCAAGAGGAGGAGCAGCCAGCCACCGGAACTGAGTGCCTTTTTTGGGATAGCTGATGAATATGTATAGGCGTCTCATGAATATGTATAGGCGTCTCATGAGTATGTAACTTTCACTGCATATAACCGAGGTAACTGCATCGTTCAGGTGTGCACGTCTTTGGAGGAGAGATCCCCCGTGCACCAGCGCGCTTATTAAAACATACCTACTTTATAACTTCTCGAGTTATAGAGTCCTTTCCCCGTGTCACCTCTTGCAGCCTTTTGAGGGTGACCATAGTGTAGAGGTCTTGGTATTTGGGTGCAGGACCTGTGTACCCCAAAACCCAAAAAATAATTTTATTTATTTAAATGCACTATTAGAATTTTTATTTCATAAATACCCACGCAATCCTAATGTCCAATGCAAGCACTCACCCTAAAAGGAGTGAAAGGTGACTTTTTTTGCCCGCACAGCAAAGTGTGATTTTGCTTCTCAATCCTCGCAAAGCATCATCTTTCTGCACAGGATCTGTCACGTGCCTCTGGTTTCCCAGGTTTGGAGATTGCTCTCCCACTTGTCCCTGTCCTGCTGTGCCTGCTCTGGCAGCCCTAATGGGACACTTTGCCCAGAAGTGGACACTTAACGGGCATTACCTGACTCAACAGACACTCAACAATTCTGCCATGAGCACTCCCTTGTCTTAGGGGCTTCTGAACTGGGATACTTCCATATCAAATTTGAAATAGAGACTTTCCCCCCTTTTTGTTGCAATTCTTAAGGTCCCGTTCATGTGACACTTGCTGCGGGAGATGCCTAACCTTTGGCACAATCTTTCCTTCAGAGAATTACAAAATAGCCACGTGAGTAATAGATGAAAGTGTGAAGGCCCTGGAAGAAACCAGACTGTTTTGCACCATGTTAATATCCATTTACGTAAGCCTGTACTTCCTGTGTGTATTTTAAACACTCTCATAGAGGTGGTTGCCATCTTCCTAAGAGTCTGGTTAAAGCTGCTGGAATCTCTGCATTAGGTACAATTCGAATGATGACAGGCTCAGATGGGCATTTCAAAGATACCTCTTAAGGAGTTAACACCCAAATTCCATAACATGAAAAACCACCTGCGTGTGTCGCAGAATTTTTGAAGAAGTCTTTTAACAAGCTCTCATCTGGCAACAGGTTGAAGATGCAAGCACAGCTGGAGCAGCAGTTTGCCACGGGGCCGGAGGCAAACGCCCACTGTTGGTATTGGCAGCAGAGACAAAGGCCCCCGGCCGTTCGGCCCCACACCAGGCGGCTCCTGCAGAGCTGGGAACGCTCCGTACGCCTGCGGCACCACCATGTGCAGCAGCAGCCCTCCCATTTCTGGGGGAACCAGAGGGGGTTTTGCAG
>NW_009697468.1:0-8995 GCF_000703405.1 Apaloderma vittatum | reverse complement strand
CCGGAGGCAACCGCCCACTGTTGGTATTGGCAGCAGAGACAAAGGCCCCCGGCCGTTCGGCCCCACACCAGGCGGCTCCTGCAGAGCTGGGAACGCTCCGTACGCCTGCGGCACCGCCATGTGCAGCAGCAGCCCTCCCATTTCTGGGGGAACCAGAGGTGGTTTCGCAGGTTAGGGCTGAGCTGGCTTTGCCTCTCTGTAGTCTCCAGGTACAATGTGGGCTTCTCTCTGTTGCTGAGTTAAAACCCCAAAGTTCCTCGTGACTCACTGGGTCTGTGTTCCCACCCACAGCACAAGTACACATCCCGTATCCCCAGCTACTCCTCCTTGTCACATCACCTTGAGGTCACAGGAAAGTGGTGACTTCACGTAAACACCAGCTCCAGATGCCAGTCCTTGTCAACTGAGAAACACGGCAATTCCATCAAAGAATGCATTTTAGAGTGGATGGTCTGCACCACTTACTCAAGAGAGATGGACCAGGAGGAGCCCCAAACTCTTTAAAGCGTGCCCCTGTACCAAAATAACACGAGTAAGGTGGGAATGTTTTGGTTTTAGTGCCTGGTGCAGACCTGAAATCCCCTCATCAGCCCAGAAAACATTTCTAGGCAAAGGACAGAGGAGCGGCTGCCTCCTGACCGACTGGCACAGAATCCCCCAGATACCCTTTCTCAGGAAGCAAAGCCCAAAATGTTAATTGGCAAGAGGGCTGGAGCTGCTACCTGTGTTGCCAAAAGCAGCTTCAAAAAAAGAACTCCTTAACCCAAATGATAGTTTATGAAGCTAAAATTGATTTATAAGCGAAGTTGGCCAACTTTGGATGCTAAATGAGACTAGTATGCCACATCGAAAAACTGCAATGCATTTATTTTGTAACTTCTTCGTATAAACATGTCTAACTTACCACTAATTCTACAACTACTGGTTAGTGATAACGGTTACATTCATCATTGGATCAGTATATTAAAATTAGCTTTGCCTCTCATGTAAATTAGCACGCATGCTCCTTGTGGGTGTGTTGGGGACGAGTTTTTGGTGCTCTGAATTGAGGCAGTGGTCATAATCTCCCAGTTTCAGCTTCTCATAAACAATTTTTGATGTTTTGGTACCCTCGAATCTCTGTAAAGAGGGTTTTGACTAGAAAAGTCCTGCTTAGGACTAATTCCACACACCCTCAAGAACAAACAGCTTGTGAAAACCTTCTAAACAACACTCTACTTGCTATCTCCAGGTGCACACTATCTTACTGTCTTTTCTACTAACTAGCTGGAAAATTTCTTAGTTGCCCCTTCCCATCCTTGAAGCAACATCCTCTGAAAGACTGATTTACTCCTCTCGAGGCAGTAAAAATTATTCTGCCATGCTTATGGCAACATTTCCCCTCTTTGGGACTTATGTGAATTATTATTCACTTAAGTCCCACTTCCTTACTTCCTAATCTATGTATCTAAAACAACAACAATATATAAAATAGCAATGCCATAGAACTAACGCACCTGCCATTTCTAGTATCGCTAAAATCACTACTGTTATCAACTTCTTTATCCACACTGACACATAAGAGCACTAGGAATTTAGCCAATTCCCTATTTCTGAAAATCCTGAGGAAGTATCATCTTTCTGGATTTGATATAGTGCATGGGTATGTTTCCAAATTTCCTTTAGGTCTGCAGCTGTCCTGCTAGATTGATCCATATATACACATACTTGAATTTATGACTGTGCAGACCTGAGATGCTAATAGCATGTCCAGAGCCATTCTATTTTGCAGGCCAGTTTTACTTATCTGAGATATTTGGTCCTGTAAGACAGTGATGGCATCAATGGTTTTGTTTTCACTATTTTCCAGTTCAGCTGAAATATTTACGGTTGCCTTTTCTGAGTCGCTAACTCCCAGCTATGATAAAAACAATCATGCAAAGGAGTGGAAGTTAATGGGTCTTTTGGCTAACGGATTATAGCTTCTTTTAAAACTTCTCATCCTGGAACCCTCATGTAATTTATCAGTGGTAGTTATTTTACGAACTGAAGCACCTAAAGTACAAGTTCCTTCCCAGTTTGGGGGTAGAGCCTTTCTTGCCTTATTCCCACGTATGCAATACGATCCCTTTCTATTTGGTACATTGCAGTATCTTGGCATCACTTCTGCTTTCTGAATTTGCATTGTCCAATTACAACAGTTTCACAGAATCATAGAATGGCCTAGGCTGGAAGGGACCTTAGAGATCATTTTAACCCAATCTCCCTGTCACCAGGGACGCCACCTCTCCACTAGATCAGGCAACACAGGGGGATTGAACGGGAATCGAACCCGCAACCTTGGCCTTGTCAGCGCCATGCTCAACTAACTGAGCTAACCAGCCCCCTATTTTATCCACTCTTGAGTATTTCAGTATTTCACTATTTACCGTTGCATGAACATCCAAGTTCTAAAGTTAATATATGCACACACTTCTCATTTCTAAAATACACAAGCAAAAACAGATGGAAAATAGAGAGAAGGCAGAACACAAAAACGTACTCTACTGAATTCACTATTTAGTATTTCGAACTGTTAGCTTCTAAACATTTACAGAATTTTGAGTTGTAATAGCAAAAGCTTTCGAATATGCCTCATCTGCTAGGACTCTGAAATTATTGCTATTACTCCAGCATATGCTTAATGAGATACTGGTTTGAACACAAAGGCATACTGCTTTCAGCCTTCCAAGGGCCCAGTGTTGAGTTAGCATGTATCAAAAATTTTGTTTGATCTATTGATGCTTTCTGTTATTTGCTGCACCATTTGCAAGTGTATATTTTGTTCCCATACGTTGCAATGATGTATCAACGTGGGTGTGAGTGTGATACAGTTCAGTATCAGTAAAATCACCCAACATACGATTCTCAAGTCAGTTTCAAACGCCAAGGTGCTTCTTGTGTGACAGTCCATGTAGCCGGTTTAATACTGGTGTGACAGATACACAAGTAACTCCTTCAAGCTTGTTGGCTGTCTAGGTGATGAGTAGAATCTGTAAGTGTCCTTTTCACCTCTCTTTCAATGGTTCATCTGACCAGACCTTCAGATACACCCAGTCACTGGGCTGATACCGGTGCACACGTACATGTGTGTGATGCGCTTGGAGTGATGTACCTGTGAAGAGAGAAGAGAACTTTTCCTAGAGAGATAACATATTCTTTCAGGTAACGCCTTCCTACCATCTCAGGATTAACCCCTGCTTCTGTCACCTGGCAAGGTTTGCCTCACATGATTTCAAATGGGCTAACCTGGGCTGAATAAACACCCATAGCAAAGCTAAAGGTAAAGCTTCTGGCCACTTGATTTGAGCTTCCTGACAGATTTTACTCATTTGTCTCTTCAAGCTGTGATTAATTCTTTCTACCTTCCCACTTGATTGTGGCCTCTACGGGATATGGAGATCCCATTTTATTCCTAAAGCTTTAATTAAATTCTGACCAGCTTCTGCTACGAAATGTGGGCCCGTATCTTAAGATAGTCCCATAGGCACTCCAAACCTTGGTACTACTTCTTTAAGTGATACCTTTGCTACCTCTCCTACTTTATTGGTGAAACAAGGAAAAGCCTCTGGCCAGCCTGAAAAAGTACCTATCATTACCGAAATGCACCAATACCCATTTTGTCACAGTAGTTCAGAAAAGTCTATTTGCCAATAGTCTTCAGGACTGTTTCCTTTTTTGTGACTTCTAGAGAAGATCTTTGTGGTATATACTGATTTTTCTTTAAACATAACTCACATTTCTTTACTATGCTTTTGATTATTCCATTTGCACACTTAGCACTTATGTTTTCAATGCTTCTGTCATTGCTTCAATTCCCCAGTGAGTCTCCTGGTGTTTTCTATTAGCCAGTTTGTGCATAATCTCTTGTGTGACTATCATCCAAATTTTTATCTGCCTTTGGTATATTAGACAATTGATTATCTTCTGGTGCGTATTGTGGGTTTTCAGGTTCCAACCTCTGAACTTCCTTTTTTTTTTTTTTCCCCCCTGGTAAAACTAACAATATTTGACTTCCAGCTGGATCTTTTGCAGCCTTATCTTCCAGTCGGTTCCCTGTATGTTTTTGAATTCCTGTGCCTTACAATGAGTGATTGCTACTAATTTAGGCAGGTCAGTGGCTTGTAACAATTGCTGGATCATTGGTCCATATTTAACAGGGGAACCTTGGGAGGTTAAAAGCCCCTTTTCTTTCCAGATAGCTCCAAGAGTACCCCAAAGGCAAATTTTGAGTCTGTCCATATGTTAACGATTTTGTTTTGTGACAGCTCCAGGCCCTTAGCAAAGCTGTGAGTTCTGCTTTCTGGTTCAAAGTGTTAGGTGGCAGAGCTTTACCCTCAATTACTCCTTTACAGCTGCCATTGCACATCCTGCTTTTTGTGTTCCATCCCACACAAAGCTGCTACCACCCACAAACAAGTCCCAGTCCGCATCTTCCACAGGCACATCTTTCAGGTCGGCTCTGCTAGAGTATGTCTGCTACATTGTCTGCAAGCAATCATGAGTTAGCTCCAAAAGAACAGCTTGGGATTTCTGCATCTGGCTTGGTGACAGCCAGTGTCCTCGTTTGTGCTCTAAGACAGCAGTAACTGCACGGAGTACAAACACAGTCAGTTTTTATCCAAGTATGAACTTCTGCACCTCCTGGATCAATAGCACTGTTGCCGCCACTGCGCAGGGACATGCTGTCTCCCCTTTGCTGACATTATCTCATTGTTTTTAAAAGTATCCCCTAATTTAATTGCGTACTGCTTTCGCCTTACCGGTCTGCCCTCTGGCTTCAGTTGGATGGTTACTGGTTCAGCTGCTCAAGATCTTTCTGGTGTTCCTGAGGCCCAAACCAGAAGCATTACGGTGTTTTCAGCTTTCTCTGGTACCTCCTGTGATGCCCTCTTACATCTGTAAAATAAGAAATTGGGCATCCAGACATTTATTTTCAGGAATATGAACTTGAATTTTGCTTTTTCAAAACTAATTTGTGCATTCGGTTTGCTCAATATGTCTTGTCCCTTTAGTGACACCAGGACACCTGGTACATATAGAAATTCGTGGGGTGACATTTTTTTTCAAAATTCAAAGGCTGAAAAAAACTAAGCTGGCTTTCTTTGCCCGGTGGCACCAATAATCGACACACTCTACTTACTTAAATTATATTTACATGTGTTTAATACTGAATAAGTAGCTCCTATATCTACTATAAAATTTATTTTCTCATTCCTGAACCTTATTATAACCCGAGGCTCTGTTGGGGGAGGTTCCAATTCATACCCCCAGTCTCCTTTGATCTGAACCCACCATCATTGCGTTAGCTGTCTGCCCCAGCATTCCGTCAAGTCCCTGCCGATTTGATGACAGCATTCTCTTTTCCAGTGCCCCTTTTGTTTGCAAAAGGCACACTGATCTATTTCTAACAGCATTTCGGCCCTTCGCATTTCGCCAGGATCTTGCCTGCCTCTCGGAGCCTGATAACACTGTCCTCTGGTCCTGTTATTTTCGTAGTCTAGAGCCACTGCCAAGAGCTTGTTATCTCTGAGTTTTTCTTTTCTTTGCCTTTCCTCCTCCACTTTCTCTCTGTTGTTATACACTTTCCAAGCATGCTTCAGTATTTTATTTAACAAGTTAGTATTTTCCCCTCTAACTTGTGTAATATCTTTTTCATATTTGAATTAGACTGTCTCACAAAAAAGTTGGAATAGCAAGACAGCATCTGCTTCATTTTCTGGATTCAAATCAGTATAGTTTCTTGCTGTTTCTGTGGGTCTCTCAGGGAAAGAAGCGGGTTCCTCATTCTTTCTCCGAATGACTTGATGCAATTTGTCCAGCTCTTTACTTTTGGAATTGCATTCCAAACATCACGCAAATCAGATATTTAATAACAGTCTGTGAACACGATTGTTAAGATTCCAGAAAACGATCCTCTAATCCCCCTGCCTGTGCGTCCCGCACAGACTCTCTCCTCCTTCTCTCTAGCTTTAGCTGGAATGGCTCTTCTCTCCTCATAAGACATCCGATTACTTAAGATCACCTGCAAATCTCACCAGGCATGGTTGTGATGTTAAATTACGGTTTCCATGACTTTCGCTACCCGTTCCAGATCTTCCCTATACACTCCTGCCATCTCTTCCCAGGCTCTCAAATCTGACATTGAGAACGGCACCTTTACCCTAACAAGGCACCTGTTCGGTCCTCCCTGGATTTACAGTAATTTCTGAGTGTAAAGAAAAGATCTACATACAGCACTTTATCTCATTTTCCTTCCTGACAGCAAAACATTAATTGCAGGATTGTACTATAATTCAAAGTTCCATTTTTTGCCATTTTTCATTTTTCATCTAAGACATAAAGCAGCCACTGATGATTACAATATTCTAATTCCTTTTGTGCTTTGCTCCATTGTTTCTATATACACCCTGAAGGAGAGTACTTAAAAATTTCCTTTATGAGTTGTCAGAGCATTACCCATTATTACAAGATCTAAGAGCTCAAAAAGGGGTCACAGAGCAAAGTAGAAAATCACAAGGTTAAGAGGAAAATGCAAATAGAAAATCACAGATCACAAAGCAGCGTTAAGTTTAGCAGCTACAACACACACACAGAACCAGACCAAAACCAACCCAAAATCTGAACTCCAGGGGTCTCCGTAATAAAGTGCGGATTACACTGTATGCTCCCAAACCAATAGCTCTACATCCATGAGCAACCAAGAAATCCCAAAACCAACGTTGTTAACATCTCAGGTAGCTGCCACAGAGACCCACCTGATCAGGGAACTGGAGGATCTCCCTGAAAAGATTCCGGTTTCCGTCGGAGTCCTCACAATTCCTCTGGCCTGCCAAGTCTCCAGAGAGCTGGTCCCATCTGGGTCACCAAATTCTGTTGCCAAAAGCAGTAACTTCAAAAAGAGAACTCTCAAATCCAAATGATAATTTAGAAAGCCGATATTGATTTATCAGCAAAGTTGGCCAAGTTTGGATGCTAGATGAGACTAGCATACTGCATCGAAAAGCTGCAACATATTTATTTTTTAATTTCTTAGTATAACTTGCCACTAATTCTACAATTACTGGTTAGTGATAACAGTTACATTCATCATTGGGTCAGTATATTAAAATTAGCTTTGCCTAAATTAGCACACATGCTCCTTGCAGGTGTGGGGGGCAAATTTTTGGTGCTCTGAATTGAGGCAGTGGTCATAATCTCCCACTGCCACATTTAATTGTGGCTCACTTTCAGCTTCTCATAAACAATCTGTGATGTTTTGGTACGCTCTAATCTCAGTAAAGAGGGTTTTGACTGGAAAAGTCCTGCATTCCACACACCGCCAAGGATGAACAACTTGTGAAAACTTTCTTCTTGCTATCTCCAGGTGCACACTATCTTATTGTCTTTTCTACTAACCGGCTGGAAAATGTCTTCGTTGCCCCTTCCCATCCCTGAAGCAGCATTCTTTGAAAGACTGATTTACCCCTCTTGAGGCAGTAAAAATTATTCTGTCATGCTTATGGCAACACTTGGACACACATGTGTACCAGGAAGTCTTTGGATCACAGGGAACACACTCCTTCCTTTCCCCTGCTTCTCTGCAACCCACACTCCTCAAGTGTAAAACCAGAACCTCTTTTTCCAAAAATCAAGTGAAATATTTTGTATAACCTTTTTTTCCAAGATGGTGAAGGTCATGTACATGGCCCTTCCTTTTGAAAATTTAATTAAAAATTATAAAAACAGACCCCACCATATCAATCAAATCAGAGAAAGACAGTTTAATGCTATGTGCTCCCAAACACAGCAACCAGTATTGGTAGCATGTACTTTATTGAAAGAGAAATTAGCTTGGTAGAAAAGAAATCAAACAGGTTCAAGGATCGTCTATACCCACACAGTATTTACATGAAAGAGAGACAGAGAAAACAGAATTTGACTTTTGGGGAGCCTCTGTTTGAGGTTCACAGATTGTCTGCTTAATTCTCATTTTTTGTGCCTTCTAAAGCCTGAACCTGAAGAGAACCTCAATACATAAAATACACTCAAAGATGTTGTGAGGTGGATCTATCAAAGTTAACTGTTTAGCATATAACTGCATACATAGACAAGAGTATAACTAGATATTAACATGATTTCTAATGTAATGTTATAGATTCCATACATTTAGTGGAATTGAGGGAATTTAATTGATTTGAATAGATTTATTAAGAAGGTGTAAGATTTTGTGCCACAGTGTAAGATGGTGTCAGGTTGTGTCATGGCAACAACATGCATGCATTTGCAAGACCAAGTACTTGGTCTCTCAGTTTCAGCCACATCTGTCTTAACTCGAGCACACCAAGAACACTGCGTATTTCCCAGGTGCATTATCCGCCGCAAATCTCCTCATCATTCCCACTCAGCCCCCATGCGTTGCCTGAGAGGTGCCATCCCTGCCCATGACAGGGAGGTTGGACTAAATGATCTCTAAGGTCCCTTCCAGCCTAGGCCATTCTAGGATTTGATGATCATAGGGATGAACTCTGTGCAGTGACACTTTTAAGACACATTGGAGTTCTGGACAACCCTGGCCTGTGACTGACTCAACAGGATGAGCACAAATGGGCTCCAAGCAGCAGGCTTTAGGTTTTGCTGCTACAGCCCTTGGAGTCCCCCTGTGCTACCGGAATCATTAACAAACGTCACCTGAAATGTACAAACTTGCTCTGGAATTGCATCCTGCTTATTTAATTCATTCTTCAGCTTGTCTTTCAGTACAGGAATCCTATGCGATAAAGAAACTGCTTTAGTACCAGAAACAGTTCAAATGAAGGAAAAGATCTGGGGCAGAGGCACAAATGAAATGGTTCTTGTTACTCAGAGTGTTTTGGTTTCTCTACTTTTCCAAGAAACACACTTGCAACAGGTGGAGGGAAGGAGAGTTTGTGGCCACAGCTAGCAGGAATCACGGCTACATCCATCATCCTCTTTGCAAAGATAATAAAAAGAAATA
>NW_009697467.1:0-1686 GCF_000703405.1 Apaloderma vittatum | reverse complement strand
CCAGAGTATTGCTCGTAGCTATCGCATTTTTCAGGCACTGCCAGAAGTAGGGCTGAGATCGAGGGTTAGTTGGCCACTCCAGGACAGAACTTCTGCACAGTCTCTTCCTCAGCCGGACATACCGGGACTTGTGCAAAACCTGCTCAAGAAATATCAAGACAATGACATCCATTTTTTCATCTAGCAGCCGCTGGTGGGCCATGTAGAATGCTGTCCTGAAGCGGCCGCTTTGAATATACCTGTTGGTCAGCACAAATACGGTCTTTTTGCTCAGCTGGATGCTCTGGGAAAGGTTGTCAAAGACCGGCTGTCCTGGGAGCCAGTCCCTTCCTTCCAGGCATAAATTGAACTGCCTGGCTTTTTGATCTTCCAACCTTACAACCAGTTCCTGCAGCACCCACTCAGTCACGGCTGGATCGTCATTGTCGTAGGCAATAAAAGCGTCGTAGCAAGCATCTGGTAAAGACAAGCGCCGATAGCCCTTCAGCTTGGCCGTGCAGTAGTGGTAACTATACCACATGTCCCAGAAATAGAGATGATTGATCACGGTGAACACCATAAGACCCAGGACAGCTGAAGCTGACACAGCGTACAGGATCACATACGAGGTGTCCAGCTCGCAGGTGTACAGATCCAAGAAAACCACGCTCCTTCCTCTGTGTGCCCCTGGGCCAGCACAGGTCACGTCCGTGGCCAGGAGAGGAATCGTCACCTGAGTCTGATTGATCCACCACACAAACCACACGGCTTCACAATTGCACTTGAAAGGATTGCCGTGCAAAAGCAGCATCTTCAGGTTGTTGATGACGTTTTCAGGGAAGCTAGATTTCTTAATTATTTGGATCTTGTTTGAGCTGAGGTCCAAGTATTTCAATGTAAAAGCACCTCTGAGAAAATGCTTGCTTAGCCTTTGAATGCGGTTGTTTCGCAGCATCAGTTCTTGGAGCGTTGAAGAGCAATTAGACAACTCTCGGGGAACAGTGGACAGAAGGTTATTGCTGAGGTCCAGAGTTTGTAGTTTCTTCAGATAGTGGAGTTCTCCCCATTTGAAACTCTTCAGCCGGTTATTGGTTAAGTTGAGGATCTTGAGTTCTGGAGGCATAGCTTCAAAAACACCATGAGGCAAAAAACTGAGTGAGTTGAAGGAAATATCCAGTTGTTCCAGGCGGCTCAGATTCTTGAAGAACGACAGGTATTTAGCATTCCCATCCATCCATAAAACATTTAAACGATTTCCTCTGAATTCTAAAATTTGAAGAGATTGACTTTCTATGCCTGTGTTAGTAGTGGTAGCAATCTCATTCTCATTCATCATCAGCTTCTTCAGATGGACCAAGTTTTTCATAAAACTAAGGTCATGACTAACACCTTCTGCTAGGAAATAGTGTTCATTATTACTCAGGTCTAGAACTTCTAAAAACCTTAGCTCTTCAAAAGCAGTTGAGTACAGCAAGTCAATCCTGTTTTTAGAAAAATCCAGATATTTCAATCCAGGTAAGTAGGAGAATTCACTTCCATTTAGAGTTTGACTTATTGCATTACCTGACAAGTTGAGGCATTTGAGGGAACTAAGACCCTGGAAGTCTAACGAGTTAATAAAAAATATGTTGTTTATGCTTAAATCCAGAGTTTCTCCATATTTCAGGCACTCTTCCTTAACTGAAGACTCATCGGAAGCAGTCTCTT
>NW_009697466.1:0-16030 GCF_000703405.1 Apaloderma vittatum | reverse complement strand
GCTGAGCCAACCCAATACACAGAGAGAAATATTTCCTTAGTCAAATGCAGCTCTTATTAGCAATAAGCTTATTCTTGGCAAATACGATTTCACCCAACTTGACTTTTGTCAGTTACTTCTTTGACTCTAGCAGACTCCATCCTGTGTTTGAAGTTGGTGCACATAAGCCTCCTACCAAAGCTTTTGTGAGTTTTGGTTCTTGGATTAATGGAAATTGGAACAGTTTTGGCAGTGAGAACTGTGTGGTCTCTGTAACAGCGTTGCTAAACAATCTGTGGTCTGGTTTATGGAATCTTCAAAGCCTTTAATAATTTACCTTGCCCCCAGTGATTGTATTTTGTTGGGTATAGAAGAAAGTGGAAACTATTTTGTTTTGCTCTTGGCCCTTCTCTGAAAACAGTATGTTATGGTTTCATTCTTCATGAGCAGTCTGTGTAGGAAAGGGATAATATAAAGTAATTCTATCGAGTATTATAGTTTGTGTTTATGAAAATCACAATGTAATTGGAAATATTTAGAAGCCAGTGAGTGCAAGAGAACCTTGGAAGTAGTTTTATTCACTGTCTGGGTCTTTTTACTCTGACCTTTACTGCATTAATTTTTAAAGAGAGGGACATCAAAGTATGATGATGAAAGAAGTTTGGTGGAAATCTGTGCAATTCATTCAAATTCAAGCTGCCATGAGGCTTGGTTTTTCTGCTGTTGGCAAAAAGTACAACATGCATAGCTGCTTGCCATTCTCGTATAACACCACAGTGAGGTCGGGCAGTCGACTGGTATTCATGAGAGCACCGGGCAGTGATGCCTCTGTTCCAAAATCAGATGGTGAGGTGACCCAAAGGAAATAATCACAGGAGTAGAGGGCATTTTTACAGCCAGCCACCTAATCTTGTATCTTGAATTTAAAAGCAAACAGAAGATGTTTGTTAAATCTTGCTGACAAAGTTCATAGCCGTAATATTTTCAATCAAGAATACTCAGTGTCAGTACCTGAGGTGTGCACTGGCAGGGAAGTTTTCTGAGTGAATTTGCTGCAGGAGGCTTGTGCCACTGGGACGTGTTGCTCTGGAATTGTTCCCTTAACAAGTGCCGCTTCCCTGCCCGTCCCTAGGAAGGAAGCTCGCACGAAGTCATCGGACAAGCGTGTGGCACTGAGGAGACCAGAATTCCCAGGCAAGCGGCTGGTGACACTGCAGTGCCTGTCGCTGCTTCCGAGCAACGCGGCGCTCTGGGTGAGTTAGAGGCCCCACCTGTGTCCTGCCCTCGTGGAGCCACTTGCCTGCGACAGGGTTTGACTGCGTGATTTTAGACCCTCGCAGTCAAATGAGAGCAGTCGGTGCTATTCACTAATTGCGTGGGTCATTTGATGAGGCACGGTCAAGGGAGTGATCATGCCTTCAGCAGACAGATGTGCGTGCACGTTCAGGTTCTGTGGGCAAGGCTGCCACCTTTTATTGTGGATTTATTGGGTTTTTTCCTTATGTCGTTTTCTAGGATGTTAAGTTTTGCATACAGTTAGAAATGTGTTGCTTTGTGCATCTGTGCTATTGTTCTCTAGCGTTTTATGCTGCTTTCTCACTCATTTTGAATGTAATCTTTGAAATGTTTTGCTTTAATTGAGTTAGGGAATCTCAGTTTTTCATAGTTATTTAGAGCTGGGAGATTTTTAGCGTGCTACTTATTAATCTTTCTACTCAAGCTTGCGTGTTATGTCCTAAATTCTTACTCAGGATTGTTAAAAGCTGATTCAAGGCATGAAGAAGAGGTTCACTGCATACTTCGAACTAATCTATGCCTGCTAGCAAAATATTTGGAAGCATATGGTCCGTATTCCTTAGATCATAGCTTGTGCCTTCCTTAAAAACCAAATGAAGGCTTTATATTGTCTTCCATTTGCAGATCGTAGCTGTATATGTTCTCTTATCCTCCAGTATGTCTGACTTAAGCTCAAAAAGTTGAAGAAGGAAGCTGAACAGTAACCAAAGCTATCATCTAAGCCATTAGCGACGAGAAGAAGTGATTTCTCCGTATGACAACATCATGGAACGTAATTAAGTATGCATATTATTATAATTTTTCAGTGGAGAACTGCTTAGTTAGTTACTATTTCTGCCTGGTTTTTGGCATGAGAATACTTTAGTTTGATTGTGATCGTACCAGCAAAGTTGTCCTTTGCTAGCTTTCAAGAGGTGAACAGACACTAAACCAAGCTATGTTGCATCTTTCTGGCTACTTTATTTTTTGCTTCTTACTGTATTAGATTTGTCTAAAAAAAAAAAATGCTGACTGCTCCCTCAGGGCAAAAATCCTGTTGATGTTTAGATCATTTGAGAGGAAGGAACAACTAAATTTTGTCTCCGGTCGCACCAGGTTTTCACGGATGTGGTTCATGACATGAAATGTCCATTTACTAGGAGAAATTCCTAAATTTGGGACTTGGCAGATTAAGACTGCACATCACTGCTCCATGACACTACATCAGGTAGAAGACAGGTGCAGATCTACCGAGTCTGCCTGTTACAATCTCAGTTTGGAAGAAACGTCAGTGTTAGGAAAACAAACAAGACTGTCTTACTTACAAAGGCTAGAGTTTTTATAACAGGGAGTATCCATTTGATTTAGTTTCTTGTGCTATTTTCTGCATAATGCTAGACCAGTTCCTCTTTTTGTATCAGTATTACATTTGTTTTTCAAAAGCAGTCATTTTCATAGTGATGTGAGTTATTTCAAAATAAGGGAGTGCTGATGCCTTATCATGCCTATTCTGCTTAATATATGTGAGGCCCTGCCATGCTACAGTTGAATTGTAAGCACCGGGAGAAAATGTTTTAGCCTTTCAAAAAAACTAGATAATGTGTTTCCAGCCCGACCTTTGTTTTAGTCACTGTAATATACTGAAAGAAAAATACGACCAAGGTCCTACTGCAGATTCCTGTTGTTCATTCATAGTGAACAACCCTGATAATTTTTTATGCGCAATCATGTGTTATTTTCTTACCTGGTTACAGCGAACTTTAGCATGTTTTTATGTGCTACAGATAAGACAGTCTTTCATTTAGTGTCTAAAGTAAAATTGGTAGTGCTGTATCTTTTTCACTAAGAGGGAAGCGAAGACCAGTTTCATACAAGTGTTGACAGCCTTTGATGTGCATCCTGGGGAGCCAACATCAGGTACTTTATTGCACAGGAAAAACTGGTTTTCATGTCACTCACCCAGGGAGTATACAGGTCACATTGCCAGGCTATAAGAAACAGAACCAAAACCTTTTTTTCAGAATATCTGAGAAGAGATTGTAATGGTATTGATAATGCTTTTAAAAACATGAATTGCTCATCGATTTTTCTGAAAGCCTATGAACATGAGGATGGCTTTGATTTCTTTAAGGCTTCTGTTATTCACTCTCAGCTGCTGAAGATTTGAGCCTTTCTGAAGGGTGATGTGTGTATAGAAATGCACAGATTCACAGGAAGAGCAAGCAGGCTGAAGCCGAACAGCGCTGGTTTCTGATCCCTGATACTTGGAAAAGGACCACGGTGTTTTCAGAGTGCTAAGGACAGTGCTTATGGGGGAAAAAATATTTCTCTGTTCTAATAATTCAGGAGCTCATTAATAGATAGGTGTGCCTTACACATGTTGTGGCCAGGTCTTTTGGTGTTCCTCTGTAATGGGCGGTGATGGACCCGTCAGTGAAAAGTTACCAAACCGAGGCACAAATACTGAACTTACTCGAGTCAATGAGTTAATGGCAGAGCAGGGATAGAATTAGTATCTGATTTCCAGGGTCTCTACCACCTGCTCCCTTCACAGTGTAGAGACAAAGCAACTTGATGGTGCGATGCCTCTGATTTTTTTTTTTGATTTTTTTTGCTCACCTCAGGAGAATCTGGTGAACCTATTTCTGAAGGGAGCTCAGGAAAACCAATTTTGGCCAAAGTCTCTCCATCTGGCGAGAGAAGTGCCATCCTGAAGGTTTTGAGTGGTGAATAGAGGGCCCCTGGAAGATAAAGAACAGGTCTTCTAGAAGCAGCTGCAGAAGTCTGGTGTCATTTAATCACTGAATATTTTACAATACTCATGACCAAATAATCTTGTTCAGAGGTCTGACTTCTCTTTATCTCAACTGATACTTGCCATGCTCTGAGAATTTTACAGTATTCAAATATCCACAAGTAATGTGAAGCTGGAATAGTAAGAAAAAGCCAACTTAGTTTGACAAAATTTTGTGGAACATTCAAGTCATAGTTTAGCTTTCTCATTGTGTGAATGCCTGGATTTCACCCTCTTCTGCCTTAAGATACGCTAAATGAAAGTACGTGTGACACAGCGTGTGTAGTAACACTGGTAGAGGAGAAGTAGAGGCTGTTTTTCAGAAGACACATCATGATGTAGAAGAAAGTGTGTGTAAGGACTGGGAGTTGAGAGCTGGTGACAGTTGTGTATTTCAGATCAGGAAGAACTGAAAAAAGAAATCCAGTTCAGATGTCAACTGCAGCCATTTTCCGCTGTTAACAAGTTTTGACATTCTAGGCTTTCAGCAATTTTTCAACTGCATAGCTTTTAATTAGATGTCTTGGATTCTTCATGTAGGCCAACTATTTTGTCCTTCTGCCAGGAAATTATTTGAAACGGAGAAGCCAGAGTGCCATGTCTGCTCATGATACAGACCTTCTAGTAAAGTGTTCATATCTAGACTTTAATTTTTTTTTGCAGCTGAAGGAAGGCTGCAAGTCTTACGTTTTTTGTGTATTTTATTGGGTTTTTTGGTTTGTTCTTTTTCCCCCCACATCTGAGATGTTGTGACTGCA
This sequence comes from Apaloderma vittatum, assembly GCF_000703405.1. NCBI lineage: Eukaryota > Metazoa > Chordata > Aves > Trogoniformes > Trogonidae > Apaloderma > Apaloderma vittatum. The sequence goes on along the minus strand of NW_009697466.1, from coordinate 11,224 downwards.
ATTAGAATATTCTTACACTGAGAAGTAACTTATCAAAAACGACAGCAGTGGCGCCTGGCAGGCTTGTGCCACACAAGTCAATATCTGAGTATATTGTGTTGGAGGAAGACTGGGAAAATCTATGACAAATGAAAATTTTAATATTATCGCTGGAGTGTGGAGGCAGAACTTTCAGTTGCACAGACCTGTGCACAGGAAAAAGGAAGATGGGAAGACGGTACCATTTTATTTCAGTTGTTCAACTTCTGTCTAGTCCCTTTTAGATGTGATTCTAAGTATTTGTGGATTGAATTTTTGGGGGCAGTCTCCAGCGAGCCTTCCCTTCTGCTGGTGGTTTGCTGGGCAGTTAGCTGTTCGGAGCACGACAGCCCACGGTACCTGGTCTGTGCTTGCAGCCGTGCCGCAGCAAAGGTCTGTTTCTTCTTGTGCCTGCCTTGTGTAGAGACTTTTTGCCAAGACATTTTCTCTGCTGCTGTGTTTACCACTTAGCATTACCCCGATAATTTTGCTGTTAGAGTTGTTAGATAAGAAATTCTACTGGTTCACGTATTTTGAGGTGCGTTCCCTAATGTTGCCAGAGGATGGTCATTACTTCTGGCAGGGAGAGTGCTGTTAGTTCTCTTAAGTACCCTGTGGGATTTTAGATGCAATTTGAAAAAAATCCAGGTTCTGATAGGATTCTCTGTGCTAAGAGTCTTTTAATGATCCTGTAGCCTTCAGAACTGACAACTTTGTTGTTTGCAGACTTGATGCTCGGATGTGTCAGTATTGCTGTGGGTACAGCTGATTTTCCTACATGTAATCTTAGTTGCTATAGTTACAGTCCATGCAGAAAATTTCGCTATTCAGTAGGTGTTGTGTGTTTTGGTGGGTTTTGTTTTTTATTTTTTGGTGTGGTTTTTTTGGGATGTGTGGAGGGGAGATTTCCTTGGGAAAAAAAAGGCTTAAAAAAGCAGTGTTTTTTCCTATTTGCCTTGTGTTGTTGGATATAAACCATCGTGGAATTTCTGCAGTTCTGGTAAATCCCAGCGTGCATCTTCCTCTGTTTCTCGAATGTTAACGACCCCGCGAGTACCTAAAGCTTCGTTTCTGGCATTAAGCCAAAGGATGGAGACAAGCAAAACCTCTCACTTTCCTGCTCCACACAGAAAGTTTCCTTTCAGTTCGGAGGGAGCTAGTGGGAAGGGAAAACAAGCCCTCACAACCAGTCTTAAGGAACCAGAAGTGAAATTCTGATTTTGTCCAGTAGAGAGCAGTGAATCTCAACAAGGGTGTTTGCTGCGAGTGCAGCATCTGGGGAGCTGATGGGGGGGGGGATACTGTTACCACAGTGTATCTGAGTAATTTTTTTTTTGCAAGTAAACAGATACTGATTATTGCTTTTGCACTTTTTCTGTTTGATGTTCTGATTTTTTTTCTTTTTTTTTAATTCTTTCTACATATGGGCAATATTGGTGTTCTCTGTAGGGTCCCTTAGCAAATGAGCAGAGTGCTGAGCCCAGTTTACTCAGCATCTGTGTTTTCCTTTCGGAGAGGCAAAAGACTTTCTGATCTTTGCAAGCGGTTCATTATTGTCACTTAATTTCGTCCATTATGTTCAACAGTTTCACAGAGTTGTAGATTACTCCTCTGGCCCTTTTACTCCAGTGGTACTGTTAAAAGTGAACTAACTTTTCTTTTTTTCGCTTTAATAATTTTATTTCTCCAAGAAGTGACATCTTGCAGACTTCTGTCCCTTACTACAGGGCAGATCGCAGTGAGACTTTTCTAAATGTTAGTCCTTCATACAGGGGTGGAAAAGGTGTTACCAGGCATGATGTTATATACTGGCATCTCGTATACTAATTCTAAAACTGTGTGTTTGGGGTTTTTTGAGCCTCATATGCTGTCGCACATCCCTTTACTATGCTATTAATAGCCCTTTATAAAATCCAATTAAGTTAGCAGAAGTTGGAGGTTCTGTAAATGATAAATATAGAGAATAACGATCCTTTAATGATTAATTAAGGAGTTGCTGCTGATGCTAGCTGGAGTTACCTGTGCACGTAGATGATTTTGTTTTTCCCAAAACTGCCTGTCTTTATCCTGTAAGTTCTTTTAAGGAGCTTCTGGATGAGGGGAGCACTGGTCCATATCCTAGTTCAGAAAACTGCCAGAAACAATAATCAGTGGATTGATTAGCCGCTCAGAAAGCGTGGTTCAAATCATTACTGTCAAAACATCTAAAATGCCCACTTTGGCTTTGAGGGCTTGAAAATGTGAACTGCTCATGCAAATTCAAACCAGCATGAATATCAGTTTTCGTTTGTACCCTGGAACATTTGGCCAACCGCAAGCAAAGGCCAAATCAATTATTTGCTTCTTAGCAGCCACTGCATCTTGGCATTTCAAGTTCAAAACTAACTCTGGTATTTTGCGAAATACTGTTATATTCTAAACTTTTGGAAAATTCTAGCTTTCCTGTGTGGGTCGAATTTGATAAGCAGTATCAAAGAAACACTTTTTTTCCTTTTTCTTGTTTTTTTTTCTCCTCTTCTTTGAGATTTGTCACGTGTCTTTCCAAGAGAGAGGCTTTTGATTGTATCTTAAAAGTAAAATTTGACCAGAAAACTTACTTGTGCCAATTGGCTAGCTCATCCCAAGTCATGAAGGTTGTAGGAGTTTGTCAGCTCTAAGTTGTCCTCTGGACAGAAAACATACTCTGTGGCAGCTGTATTTGTATTTTGTTCAAAACTATGTCTCTAATTGTTGTGATCTACTTTTCTACTTCCTTAACAAAGGATATCCTCATTCCCTGTTTTCTGTTTAAAAGTATCTTGATGTAATATGAATTTATATTCTGGAGAATAAACATTTTATTCATCTTATTTCTTAAATACAGGGTCTGAATACTGAGTCTGATTAAATTTTTTGGATGCCTGGATAAGTTAACACTTTTTAATATGTAACATTTTCCACATATAATTTTCTGTCTTTGTAAAACCCTTTTTTTTAATTGTCAAAGCAGACTATTAGTATCAACCTGGTTAAATCAAATTTAAATTAATGCAGACAGCTCATCATACGAAATGATTCATATGCAAAGCACAGTATCCATGGGTAATTTAGTAAAATAGAGAAGTTAATATCAAGAGTTTTAGGGAAAAGAAATTATATCAAGAGTAATTTAACCTAATTGAGATTGATTTAAAATAATTTTATTTCGAAGCGAGATCTGATTTTTCAAAAGGACTTTTTTTTTTTTTAAACTGCACAGGCTTCTAAGCATTATGAACTCTCTTCTTTTATGATCTGCTTAGCTGTACGATAGGTAGGTTAGTTTTCCAGAGTGCCCAAATTTCATCAGTTTTCTCATGCTTTCAGTTACTTCCAGCAAATGTCCGTATTTTTCTTCTTTTCTCGTGGAAGCTCTCCTTCGCGTTGATGGCAGTTGTCAAGAGAATGTGGTATTACTGCTAATCAGATCTTCAGTGTGTCTATATTAAGATATATTTTGACCAAGGGCTATTGAGTTTTTCTTTTTTGTGCTACTCCTGCACAAAAATATCCAGTAGATATTTTTAAGTCAACTTAACTCTTTGCTTTGTTCCATCAGTGCCTCTAGAATGGGTGTTGTTAATCGAGTGTAAAACACTTCTCTCTAGAGGGGCATTTGAGGGTAATAGTGTGAATAAACCAAGCAAATAATCGTAAAATGATTGGCTAGTTAGCTTTGTCGTTGGTTCAATTATTGGGCGATTGCTGTATCAACAACCACAACAGCTGATTAGTCGTCTAATCAACAGAAACACAACTTCTGTAAATTGTGCCCTGTATCCACAAACGTTCTCAGCCTTTCGGATTGTCAGTGTCTTGCATTCTGGTCACTTCAGAGTTAAGAAGTTGCCACTATTTCTTTGAAAAACGCCAGAATAATTCTCATCATTTTCATCATACATTCTTATTTATGAAAAACACACATTTATCACAAACGGTGCAAAAACGGTGCAATTGAAATATAATTTGCATGGAACTTTTTAGAAAAGTCCAAGGTAAAATCTGAATGGGTAAAAAAAGCAAGCACGACAGAGGTAGGGAGAAGGATGTTACGAGGGGGTCTTTTGGGCAAAACCTTTTCTCCTTATTTTTAAAATAGTTTAATTATGGAAACTTCTAGATTTCTACCTTTTTTTTCATCCGATATGGAAGAGAGTAGTTACAAAGACTTTGGGAAGCATAATGTGTCACAGAACGAGGTAGAGCTGGTTGAATAGATGGAACAGGATGTTCTTTGAGGGGGAGAAAAGAAACCATGTCATTCACTTCCAGGTGTTGCGTAGCAGTGGCTTAAATCATATTAAGAACCTGGAAATGAAGTATCTGAACTTCATAAATTCAAGACTCCAGTCTAAGAGCATGCTCTTTATTTGTTAAAATATAAATACAGTCCACTGTTCTTACAACTAACACAATTGGTAATTATTCCAGCTTTGTTGATATTACTCATGTTTACTCTTTTGGATCCATATTTTTATGAATATTATCTATGTAAGTGCTCCTGTTCCCCTGGAATTTAAAGTAAACACAACTGCCTTAGTTCAGAGGTGTTTCAGTAATGGTCAATTCTAGCTGCCGGGCGATTATAAACTTTTGCAACAGCCAAAGAAGAGTTAATTCAAGTTGTTTGTTTAAAATGCGTAGGCAGGATTCCCAGAACTTACTAATAGAGAAGAACATATTGGAATGTAATGCGTCTATGTTAATCCTTTAATGTACTGTCGTGGGTAGCTCAAACCCAGGACATGTACTTAAGGGTTTTTCTCGTTCTTTATGAAACTGTTCAGTCACAGGCTCTCTTGGCTGTGTGGAATCGAACAACTGCTGTTAGGCACGTTATTAGGTGTGTTCCATGTTCCACTTCGCTTGTGGGTGCTCGGGTGTTCTGTGTTTTCGACAAATCCTCACTGGGCATTTAGCGCCTCCAAGACGGGTATGAACCCCGTGTGACCACTCTTCACTTGTGTTTGGAGCGGTTACAAGGTGACCATGGGTTTGGCGTGGAGTTCCCTGCAGTTTTCCAGCCTAAAGAAGTCACTCGGCTGGTTATTGTGGGGAGGGAGTGTGCTCCGGCAGCTCTGTCCTTGGGAGTGCAACCGATGCCACCGTGTCAGTGCTTCAGCTGTGCCAGCCGGGAAGCAGAATGGCTGATGTAAAGGATGCTGGTATTCTTTGCTAAGCAGCTGTGGCTGAGTAGAAAGAGGAATTTTCCTTCTAGTCAGAATTCCAAAATGTCAAAAATCATGGTCTGAGACATTAAATAAATACGGTCAATTCCCCTCCACTGTGGGTTCTGAATTAACGCTTTTTTTAAGACGCCGAAATAATTCATTTGCGTTCTCCCAACTGCTTAATTATGATACTACCTTTTTTTCTTAACTTAGTTTTTACATTTTTATTTTCATTATAAGCCTGGAAATATTGGCTGAGGAGGTGGGAAGATGAGCAGACATGAAACTGGGCAGGATTCCAGTAAATGCCATCAGAATTTTGACGCAGTCAGTATGTTCCTCTGGAGTGTTTGGATTCTTTCAAATGGGCGTTTGCTTCTCTAAAGCTGTTCTGTCAGAAGCGTTTTGATGGACTCTGATATCTGCAGGATAAAGCAAACTCTTCCTGCAAGAGGATTTTTTCTGGTTAGGACTTTAGCCCGAGGCCTTGAAGACAAACCACTATGAAGAATGAAATAAATTTTGTGTTTTCCTTCTTGAAAGAAATGGCAGCTATGCAGTGACTTTCTGCTGGAAAGCTGGACTGTTTCACTTAGCCTAAATACTCCTACTTGATAATTTGTAGGTGGAGGGAGGGGAAGAGCTCATTTTACCTGTTTCTCTTTGCTGATCTCTTGTGATCTCGAGAGATTAATTTCCTTTCTGTGTCCTCTTGGTTGTGTTCTAGCCTCTTATGAAGATCTACATATGAGAACAGGCAAGTAGTGCCTTCCTTGCAGAAGAACCTCATCTTATTTTCAAATTAAATCTACAAGTTGATTGTTTAGGCCATTAGGACTGAATAAATAAAAATCAAGTTATCAGTGGAGAAAGCCTGCACTTAGAGATAACCATACAAAATAGTATATTTCAAAAGAATATTAGTCTGGGCAGGGAAGGGCAGAAATAACACATGTAAAAGCCGTGAAAAGCTGCTAAATGACGCTTCTCACCAAATGGGCTCTTTTTGTGGATAAAATCTCAATTCCCAAATGGGTGTATAATCCTCGGAGGCCGGCTCCAGCGCCCCGCTCTCTTGTCTCGCATTGTATTGACAGCTGGTGGTTCCCACTTGCTGGCAATTTATCTTCCCCCTGTATATTTATTGAGAGGTTCCTTGTCATAGTATTGACCGTACATTAACAAGGAACTGGGGGATAACAGCAAAATCCCTCCGGTCCTGGCAGATGTTTTCTGGATGTGGGAGCTTTTGTCAAGAACCGTGGACCTTGTGGCACATGTGCAACCACATAAAACTCCACATTTGTGAATAAAAATAATGCATTAGTTAAATGGAAATAGTGAGTAAATGATCTATATTCAGTTTCTGATTTAAAACGAGATTGTCGTCGTAATTTTTTTTATGTGGAGATGTGCAAAATTATATGGAGAAAAACATGCAAAACTAAATAAATGATAAGTGAATGCTGAGATTTCAGTTTCTTCATGAGAAAATGATTCCAGAAGAGAAATTCTGGAGGAATGCAACTTGTGAACTGAGGGTTATTTTGTGTGCGTGTGTCAGTCTTTTCCAAAATGTTAAAGGGCTGATTTCTGGTATGTTTAAAACAAACCCACCAAAACAAAGCAGTAAAGCAGCCAAACCCCACAAAAACTGCTGCCAAACAGGTAACCACAAAAAAAACCCAAACAGAACAAGAACAAAATCCAAACAAAATACAAACCCTCTCCACCACCTTTTACTACAGGGAGGGTCGAGGCATCTTGGTTGTCCTGGTTTTGTCTTTCTCACATCTCTTGCAACACCCTTCTCCAGATAAAGCCGATGCGGATGTTGGGATGGGGCTGGGGCAGAGCTGTTCCGGGGGGTTTGTGCGTCGTGGAGGTTTGTGCTTTCGAATGCAAGTGTGTAAGCAGTGGGGGGCTGTTTATATATGTATGTGCACGTGCATCTGGTCTCATTTTTGCAGCCCGGTTAAGACTGCCTAACGTTGGTATTGGATAGCCTAAAGCATGGATACCGTCCCTTGGTGAGCCTTAAACTCTTTCCTTCTGGTTAGGACTAACTGAAGCATCATTTAAAAAACCCTTCGTCCTGCCTGTTCAGCTGCTCTGGGACTGCAAAGAGCGTGTGTGTGGAAGCGGTGTTTCACGGCCGGTTCCACCTGCGGCTCCCCAGAAAAACCCACTGTGGTTGCTGTCAGGAGTGTGGCCGCTGCGAGCGCTGGGTGATGGTCTCTTCTCAGCAGGCAGCCAGCGCCACGGTGGGCTGTGCCTGCGCTCTGCCAGGAAGGTACGGACGTTTCTGGACATCTAAGAGACACAAGCTCTTCTTTTGTATCTTCAGGTGGATGTTACACTGCTTATATGAATATGATGAAGTTCTCTTGCTCGCAGGCAAGGTACCAAGATGCTGTAACTATACACAGATAAGTGTACTCCAAGGAGGATTTTTATACTGATAATCTAAGCAGAGCTTTTTGTTGCCTGCTGTAATCTGTGTTTACGAAAACCTGCTCTGTAAATTAGCACCTTGCTGTTAATTTGTTTTGTATGGCGGTTATTTGGACCAGTAAATACAGCTCTTGAAATGGTTTTGCACAGTAACTGCTGCCTTAATGACCTTTAAATTTGCTTAATATATGTGCCTATTAATATTTAATATCCGTATTTTGTTCCAGCCATCCATTCAACTTTTGGCAGGTACTCCTTTATGAAGGCAGCTTGGCAATAATCATCTATTCATTGTAACAATGGTACAATATTATCATGCATTACTTTTGCCTCCCTTGTACATGTAATTTGTGTTGTCTGCAGGACGTTCAGCGTGAGGTTCTCAAATAACTGTATGATCAGGCTATCAAGGTTTTTCCAGTTAGGAACAGGTGAGAACTCATCTCTCTGTTGCTAAGCAGATGAGAGAATGTTACAGTGTTATGAGGTGCTTTATTCTTGTACCTCCTTGCCCAAAGCTGTATGTCTAGGGTGCTTTCTGTGCCTCACGTCCTCCAGCTCCTGGTTGCCCTGCTCCCAGGTTGAGCAGCTCTGTCCGATTTGCAGCACAAGCTCTGGCGTTGGGGCGTCTCTGCGCTCCGCGAGGCCCTTCTGCCTGCTGACTCGGCTTTGAAATTTCAGCAGCTCGGGAGGAAATGAGCCCAGTAATGGCGCAGCTCGTGGGGAGGTTATAGCTAAATGCTATCAAGTGATAGCAGTCAAGTTGTGTTTAAACACTGCTGTTGAATTCCAAGCCCAGCATTCTGCTGCTGAGGTTTAGCAGCTTAGTTCAGCAATGATTGTGTTATCAAGGAGAGAGTTGGTTTCCTTTAGCTGTGGATGCTCTTGATGGAGGAAATAGTAGGTCGGGAAGACAGGCCTGGCAAGCGGATGGAGCATCCGAGGCCAGCAGCGAGGTCAGGGGGGAACAAGGGGAGGCTGCAGTACGGAGCCAGACAGGATTCCATCCTGCGCAAGGTGCTAACCAGGACATTGCCGGGTTGGCTTGAGGAGGTTATTGCAGTTCATATGCTTCTCTAGAGGAGTACGGGTTTGTTTAGCCCTAGATTGTGTGAAATCGGCAAATGCTGGAAATGCATACGCTGACCCTTGCAATAACTTTGCGCTTCATCTCAAATTTAATTAGCAGCGCTTTCTGAATGGTATTTTACCAGTGTTAGTACCTTATCATGACAACACACATTTTCCTGAGATGACATATTACAGACCTTTCACGTAAAGCAGCTTTAATCTCTGTTTCTGAAGCATCTATCATGAAGTCTATTCTGCCTGTGCATCAGGAGAAAATCGGATTAGAAGCAGACAAGGAATCCTTAATGCCATATTTTACTTTAGGAGAGATATTAATGTTGATTTGATTTTTATGCTGTTGTGCATTATGGTCTGCATTTTGATTAGATCTGATTAACTTAAGGGGAGGCTATGAGAGATGAAAGACTAAATCATGCTATTTGGAGGGAGAAAAGGATGACAGATGACGAGACCGAAATAACCCTCTAGACCAAGCTAGTGTGCTCAGTAGTCATGAGTCACCTGTGTGATGCTCATGGTCCATCATGTACAAATGGGCAATGCAGACCTGATGTTACAAATACTTGTTCAAATAAAGGCTCTCTTCACTGTTGGCTCTAATTTAAAATTACATTTAGCTTCATTATTTTGATAGCTCTAAGATATTTTGGGAAAACAATAGTGAGTCTCCAAAGCTTTCTGAACTAAAGCACAAATTCTCATTTATTTCAAAAGTTTCAAAAGTGTAGTTATGGTGTGACCGTTTCTGTACTGAATGTGCAAAATTAGCAATTCACCCATGTCAGGACCAAAAGACCCAAAGTTATGTGGGAGAGGTAAATCAAAGAAAACCTCTTGGAGAAGAATTAGTTTAAGATTTCTCCAACTGTTGTAGGCAATGTTTCTCCTAAAAAAAAAAAAAAAAGAAAAACCATGTAAAACTTGTATCACAAACGCAAATGACTTAAAACCATGGGATTGCATAACCTAATTTATTAAATCTTGCGATTAGATAGGGGTTAGGCACTTATGTCCTTGATAGCGCTTTTGGAGTCATCTCCAGTGTTTATGTGGTTTCAGTAGATTTTTTTTGTTTTGATGGTGGTGCTGCTGGTTTTGTATGGCTGCCTAAGAGCAGGATCACAGGTTAGCCTAACTGGGCCGTATTTACACAAATTTGGCATCTTCCCAGTGTTTGCACTTGTTCCAGTCTTCTGAAGCATGTTTAGCACCGTGGTACTTACCTGAACAATTCACCGATGTTGCTTTAGTTGCTTTATTCTTAGTGTGTCACTGCTGACATTTGATAATTTTATTTGCTCTGGATTCAAGAGCTAACAGCAGTACAAGTGGTTAAGCTAACAATGCTATTTTGAAAGTTTCGGGAGTCTGACTAATGGCGTAAGATTTCCTTTTAAATCTGTTCTGGCCTGGGCTACGAAGGAGCTCTTTTTTCATGAGGAGGGTAACTTCTAAGGTACTAATGACTTTCTGGGATCTCATTAGCCATGCACAGTGGCGTAGGCAGAACAGTGATATGAATGTTGGGAGCCAACTGAGGGGACGGTAACGCACCTATTATTGTAGCTTGTGCGATAATATTTAGCTGTATCAAGGGATGCGTTTGGAACGCTAGTCTGGCTTATTCAAGCATTTTCTGTTTGTTTTTTTTAATGTCTTAAGATATTCATGTATTAGGTACTGAGATGAGATCTTCACTGAGGGTTTAGAAGGCAAAGGTTGCAGCTGACTGATTACAGAATGTTAAGTTAGAATAAACGTGGAGTGACTTGGATGAGCTAGGTCTGTGCTTTGTGCCTGTCCATCTTTTCACTGAGGCTTCATTTCTAGTTTGGTGGAGGAGATTTCTTTAGGGGTGGATTTGACTTTTTGGCTATGCAAGTCTCAGCTTCATCCATGGAAAGGTTTCTGACGTTTTGTGGAAATGTCGTACTGGAGTACGGCTCTTTAACATAGAGCTGTTAGCACCCAGTTATGGGAAATGTATGTTCACCCTGCTTTGAGCGGGGGGATTGGGCCGGAAGACCTGTAGGGGGTCCTTTGAAAGTAAGTATTTGTATGATTCTCTGTGCTGCACTGTTGGCGAGTTCGTTAATTAAAAAGAGATTTCTATGTTCTTCACTTGATTTTGGCCACACTTGCTAGGAATGGAGGTGTGGACATGGAGGTGAATGCTGGCCTCTAGTTTACAGGCACTGAAATAATTTAATCTGCGCATAGATCAAACGCTGGTTCACATGCAAGGCGCTAATAAAGCCATTTGCTTTCGCCTAATTCTATTCTTGAAATGTCTGTCTTGCTGTGTCTGTCTCCTTGTATCCGCTGATACTGTTTCAGCCGAACTTCTATTGCAGCTTCAACTGGTTGCTTCTCATCCTCCTTCCACATCTCGCTGCGAGCCCCTGGTTCTGTGCTCTTCCTCTGACACTTCTCATCCACTGGGGGAAAACCCGGTGGGGCTTCAGCTGCTG
>NW_009697465.1:7408-61582 GCF_000703405.1 Apaloderma vittatum | reverse complement strand
CAACACACACAGCGGATAAACTCTGATAAATTTTTTACTAAAATAAAGCAAAAGGCCTGATCCTGTGACCACACAACTCTGCTGTTTTCAGGTAGTTCCTTATTCAATGAAGACAAGGAGACTTTCCATGTAACAGGTCAAATTTAGAGGTCCTGGTACTGAGTCCTGCAATGGAGACCAGAAAATTATGCTGAGCTATTCAGAGTAAGATTCAGACTTGGGTGTAAGCAAATAAAACAAAACACCAAAAACCCTCTGGAGCACACAAATGACTCTAGAGAGAAAATGCTGTAAAGATGGCTCTGACTTTCTCATTCATGTAGTGAAAAACCTCATACTGGAGGCTTTTTGTGGAAGTCTGAGGATACTGAAAAACAACTTCTTGTGATTCCTTTGTTTTGGGATTCATGGGTATTCAGCCATCCTTTTGTAATGCTTGGTGTCCTGGGGAGGTTTGCACATTGTTCATAGTTTTCAACAGTGTAGAAAACACAGCCTCCACACTCTCCCAGAAGCACTCTGGTGCCACTTTCACAGGTAGTCTGTGGCCTAGAGTTTGACCAGACATTCCTGTGCTCCAGCCTCTCTTCCAGAAGAACATTTGCTGGATATCACATTATCCTTCTGAAAGTGGCCAGAAACAGAGATTTTTTTGGGAAGAATGAGACGAGCAGAGCATGTATATACTCCCAAGTACTCCTTTAGCTTCTGTTGGTCAGCATCTCAGGATCCTAGCAGTTTCAATCTGTTTAGACAACTGTGCAAAAATCCGACACTCCATATTGAACTTGAACCCAATTAGTTCCTTAATCTTAAGAACATCATTGTTCAATAACTTTTTTTTTATTATTTTGTTTTAAAATCCTATGGCTACCTAACCTTCCTGAGGAAAATATCTCCCAAAAACCCAAACCCAAACCCACCATGTTTTTCATGTAACTCAAATACTTGGTATGTGAGGGAAAGAAGTGTTAAGAATCCAACTCTGCAATTGCAAATTTTACCATAAATAATAATTTATGATAAAAAAGCTTGAGATTGTGCCACCTGTAGGCTGCAAGAATGGTTTGGAAGAGAGTTGAGCTTACAGGTACTGATATGTGCCTATGAACGACATGGTAACATCTGTATATATGGGGTAAAAAAAATATACAGATCAAACGAACTGTCTCCTGATGGGTCCTTGCCAGCCCACCAATCATCCTCAGACACCTGGTTGAGGAAGATTAATTTGGTGCATTATGCTGTGTCACTGATGTTGCGAGAGTTATATCTCATCTGTTACTCTGCTGAGACTAGATTCTCTAGCAAGCTGTCGGCAAATTAATTCCTAGCAAGAAGCCTTGTCTAACTGTGTTACCCAGTACACATCAATCTGCCATGAGTGTCGGTGGCAGGCCCTGTCATCAGCAGCCACAGGAAAAGACTCAAGGGCAGTGAGCAGACACTCATCTGTAGGGCTGCATGCAGTCCTCCCTTAGTGATTAACATGACCCTACGGTGTTCCTCATTTCATGATCACTTTGCCTTGCCACAGGAATGCACACCCATATGAAGCACTTGGAAATTCTCCGTGTGTGGGCATCCCAACTAAGAAGAATTGTTATGTCTGCTAGCATATTTGGCTCACCTCTTCTCAACTGGATGTTTGGCCTCTAGGAGCCTAGAATGACATTAATTTTATGTCTCCATGGCCATAGGAAGAGGCAGAAGAGGCTGCAACTGAGAGGGTCTGTCTTGTATATGCAGAAAGATCTGCTCCCCATTACCAGTTGCCAGGTGTTTTTAGCTGTTTTGGAGGGGCCCCATGAGTGAATCACTGAGGACACCTGGTACAATGTGTGTGCAGCTCGCTGCACTGCATCCCTGTTGGACTTGGCAAACCTATGGTGCTCTTCATCGAGAAAACAGGAGGTCTTGTTGGCTTCAACTTTTCTGTTGGAACAGCCTGCGTATAAGAAAAGAGACAGTAACAGGACTTTGTAAAAGTTTTGCATCTCAATAGGCTCTGCAATTTTTTACTATTTTCAATCCCCAAAGGGCTAGATTCATTGAATTCAGATACAATTATCCTACTTATAAAAAAAAAGAAGTGATGAACAAGGAGATGTGTGGCTGCTCAAAGCCACGTTGGGAGCCTACAGGTAAACGATCTTTTTTTGTTTCAGGATTCAAATCCTCAGGATTCAAATCCTCAGTGCTCAGGATAGCACTGTAACTAACAGATGGGCATGTCCCTCTCTCACTCCTCTTTACCAGCTTCCAGTCACCTGCTCAGTCCCGTGTCTTCTTGGTGGCCACTGAGAATTTGCAAATTTTTAATTCCATAATGTTGCATTAAAGGGCAAAGCAGTTTGGCAGAAAATAACCCCCCTTACACTCCAGCTTGTCCTCAGATATCAGAGGAGCTGGGGGCAGCTAGGCTTAGATTCCTAGTGATTCTCAATTCAATGTTAATAGTCTGGACTAATAAAGCAGTGCACCTTCAATCTAGCGGCATTCCCTGAACTCACACGGCCAGATTTAAGGAGTTTGGCAGTGTTCAAAGAGAACTCTCATGGCTACATTGACACAGTCTAGCGGCATTCATTCACAAACTCCCATGGCTAGATAGAGGAATAATATAGTTCATTACAGCAGCAGATACACAAATTCTTTAGATTGTCCGTGACAGGGACGTGCAAGAATGTGAATAATACAGTCTAGGTACAAATATGCTAAGTATAAAACTATAGAGATTTCTGAGTTTCCTGGGGAAACACTTGGTATAGCTGAGGGTTCAAATCTCACCTGAATGCATCCCTATGGAGGGGAAGAGAGGCCGAGCCCATTGACTGATCCCAGGAGTCAGTGATGGTCTGTGATGATATCTCCTCTGAAAAAGGTGGTCCACAGTGATATTTTCTGTGACTGGGATTGGTATCTTCCCTAACATCCCTCCTCTCTTAAGTTATTTTTATATGATTTTTTATCTTTCATGTGGAGCTTGAGTTACTCTAGTCATACATACTTTTGTTATGATTGGTGTAAATTTGTCTCACTTTGCTTTTAAAGGTATAGACTAGAAGCAAGCTCAGTGAGGGGTGGTCACACGTCAGGGGAGGGTAGCTTTTGGGACAGAGGTGTGTTTTGGCGTTATAATGAGATTACAATCAGCATAGTTCACCCAAAGGACAGTATTTTGTCAGAAAATGACAGACTGTTGGTTCAGGGTAGCAAATACGCAGCTTATCAGTTCCATGGTAACCTCGAGTTCCATCCCTGTACAGAGCCTGACTGCAGTGTTTCACTCTGCTCCACCCTCTGTGTAGTTTCTCTTAAGAGTCAGTACATCAAGCTCCTCTAATGTTGCCAACATCTAAGGTTGCCTAGGGAACTTCTGTGGACTGGATTCCTTGCACACAAGTTGCACTCTGCCCTGTAAGCTTTCTCAATGTTGTACCTTAATGTGCTAACAATGCTGTACCTTTAATATAAGTTTGAATTTTCAAGTCACCTTCAGCAATTATTCCACACGCAGTATCAAACAAAAAGCTCCAAAAAGGAACAGATCTGTGAATTTTTTTCTCAGTGATGCTTGGGAAAGAAGGGGATGAAGAGAAGACAAAAAAAGAAGCCCACACAGCTTCTCAGTCCTGGACCTCAGCCTCCCCTCAAAGTGAAGCATGAACTCTCCTCTCTGTCCCAGACAGAAGATGGGGCTGATGCTTCATAGCAAGATAGCACTTAATTCTGAAACACCTCGGTTCACTTGCTTTATTCAGTATGTACCTTTCTGGGCAACAGTGAGGATGCCACATGCGCACACTTCTGATTGAGTGTGTGCATGTGTGCTTTCCAATTAATTCTTCCAGCTCCTGTGGTAATTTTTTGGTCTCTGTAAAAGGATAACCAGTGTAAGAATGACATTTTGCAATCAAATGTTGAATGCATTTTTTATTTAAACATTAAGATTAAATTACAAAAGCTTCTGGAACAAGGAAAGGATGCCAAGGAGGAAAGAGCTGAAAACTCAGATTGCATTTTCTCATTCATTGTGAAAGCAAAACACATTGGCAGCAGCAAGGCGTTTTATAGAAAAGTTTCAGATGGACAGTACAAAGACCTTTCTGTCAACATTGTCACTGAAACACCTTGCTGTCATGAAGCACATCTTTTTTTTTTTTCTGATCGCACTTCTTAGTGTTGGCCGATTGTTTTTCTCTAAGGGAAATAAGTGATAATTATCGAAGATTTACTGTAATTCTTTACTGTTAGTCTCTGCTAATATAGCGCAATCTTCTTGGGAAAATATCCAAACATAATTTACTTTACCCTAATAAAAATGTCTACTGCTGTTATTAAAAGTTTCATTTGCACAAGTAAGTTCCTAATCTATGTAAATTTCATGCAATATATCTCTAATTTTTGGAATAAATACTGAGAATCACTCCAGAAAATTCCTTGTAAGGCAAAATTGAAATAAACTTCATATTTTCTTTTAAGGGCAAGATTCCACTACCTTTATTTACACAAGTAGCATCCTGCTCCCTATGTTACTTCACTGCAAGCTAGAAGCTCAAGCAGTGAAAATAAGCATAGCCCCATTAGGATTTACTGCATTGTATTAACTTCCAATGAAAATTGGGCTGAGCAGTTTTATCCGTGGAGTAATGCAATACCAATAACCGGCAAAGGTGCTCAAACATAGCCCTACACTTTATAATTTGGCACATTTACAACTGGCGTTACTCAGTAACTTATCAGATGACAATAGCGGAGCTCTTCTGTAAAATATAGGTTAAGCCTATATTTGTATGACTGTACATCTGAAGTATAAAAACCACGATATGTAGTACACTTGAACAGTTAAAAAATATAACTTATTTTATTTGTAAACTATCAATGCAAGATACTCAGCAGCAAAGAAGCCATGTTCAATGTCTTCTGATCTTTTATAAAGATCTGTTGCTGTAAGTAATAATTGTCTCCGAAACATCTGAGGTTACATGTAGAAACAATCAAGGCAATATTATTTGTACATATTATTAAACATGCAAAAAACTTCCTGAAGAATATTGCCCAAATGTAGAAAGTTGTCTGGATCTCAAATTTTCCTTGGTAGCATCTGCTTTGTAAGTATGGCTCACATGTGGCTTTAGAGTCCTTCAGTTTATTTTGGAGAATTGGCACCTTTAATAACAGGCTCTCTATTCAAATATGTGGCCCAGTAAACCAAGTTAAAAGTTCCAAAGAGCACTGGAAAAATTATCCGGGACATTTTGTCAATCTTACTGATGCTGTTGTAAGTCTTTTTGCTTTCAGCAGGCTTTTCTTCTGCAGGCTTCACTGGAGCAGATGCAGTGTTTGAGATGACAGATGGGGCTGAGTCCTTTGGCATGTTTGGTGCAGGGGTCATCTTCCCAGTGCTGTAAGTATTAGTTGATTTATTTGCCAGCAATTGGCGTTCCTTTTTCTGCAGTGTAAACAACTAAACGTTAGACCACAGGAACAGAAAGTGGAAACATACTCTTAAGATATTAAACCAAAAACCTAAATACCATACTCAATCATGCTAATGAATACCTGTTGGCTATTCTGACTTTGACTACCAAACAGCTGTTTCTACCTTGATTTAACAACCCTTACTCAGATGAAATTTCCCCTGACGGCAGTGAAAACCAGGAGTGGCTGGCCAGACCCAGATTGCACCTGGTGTGTGCATTAGCAGCTCCTTTTATCAGCGTGATGCTGTCTTGCATCTGCAGAAGTTGCTGCCCTGCAGTCAGCTGCCAAAACTCCAACTTCACCCTTCTGGCTGCAGCAAGGCGAGGGGCTCACTGCTCCACCAGCTTGCCTTCTTTGTATTGCTCTTTTGGGATGCCTACAGGTATGAGCTCTCTCTCGGTGATCATTTGCTAACAGTTGGCCCTATTCCAAATTTTTCATTTCAGCAAGAAACTCCACGGTTTTTGTTTTCACAAAACAGGTCTTTTTACTCTTTCTTTATCTGGGCTACTGTGGTGGGATGCTGACTCAGGGAGTTTGACATGAGCTTTGTCATTTATTTGGGAGAAAGTGTAGGGAGTGCCAAGATATGTTTAATAGTATATGTCTACTACTATCAGAAGTTTGGTTACTGAAATCCTGTGCCATGTGTATTCAGTGCCCTATATTCTCCTGAAAACAGTCCTCTTCATATAGATGGTAGAGACTGATAGTCTGTCTCCGTGATGAGGAAGTGGCATATTTCCTTGCAAACTTTCCTCTATAGGAAGGTGACAATATATCATGAAGTAATTAAATACCTATTTTAACAAAGAAGCTGAAAATTGTCCATTCAGTCATTTGAACTATGCTGAGTACTTGCTTTTTATTCTGGGCATTTAAAAAATGTAAGGTAAGCACCTTGATTTTAGCAGCTTCCAGGGCTTTTTTGCCATCCCATGCCCAACTCCTCTTGGTGAAATAGTTGACTGTTGCAAATTCAATCAGTGCAGAAAATACAAAGGCATAGCAGACAGCTATAAACCAGTCCATTGCAGTAGCGTAGGCCACTTTTGGCAAAGAATTACGGGCACTGATACTTAAGGTGGTCATGGTGAGAACTGTTGTCACTCCTGTAAAGAAGGGAAAAAATAAGAGGCAGAGATCAGTCTGGTGGTCCTTGTGAGATCCTTAACATGTTATGAGCAGACCCCAATTCATCAGATTACTTACAAAGGCTACGTGCAGTCAGTGTTTGCATGTTACAGTCCAAAAGAGTAAGATACTTCGCACTCCAAGAAAAAAATAAAAGCCTCTGCCCTCAGTGTTCTGTTTATATCTAGTTATAGCGTATTTAAATAAGTATTTTTAGGGGTAACGCGAGCTAAGCTGTTACATAAACCAAATCCTTACTGGCATTTTATCCCTGTACACTGATGCATGGTATGTACAGAGTGTCCCCTGTTAAATGGTATGTTATAAAGTCAGTGATCAACCCATTTAGCAGTAACTGCCAGAATCAACTGGGATTACTGATTTTCTTTCCTTACGTGAAGAATTTATGTATGAAATTGGTGGCTGTTACCGGTTTCCTTGACTGTAGCTCCTCCTTTCCCATAGGCCAGTAACGATAGAACTGGCACCACTTTCAACTGTAGAAGGATGCCCCCAATAGGACAAAATTCAAATCACAGCTTTGAAAAGCTAGAATGGGCACCACTGGTCAGCGAAGTGGTGCGGGTGTTTGTATTCTCCCCATTCAGCTTTACTGAACTGATTTTTGATCAAAGCTGCTGGCAGATTTCAGCAGGTCTGTACAGAAGAATGACTCTTTTAAGAACGGCTGATTGAAGTTTTACATAATAAACTATTTCCACTCCCCTCATTTTTCATCTAGTGAAAATTTTGTATTTCATCAACCTTCGCTTAAGACTAGGTTTATTTTCTGCAATCTTCTAGTGACAAATTGAGTAATTTAAGAGATCCTAAAGGATTTTTCCATGACAACTTCTGTGGTAAATATACATTTTCTTAATGCAAAATCATATTAATCTGTTTGATCGTAATAGAGATAATTGTCACTAATTAACCTCTACGTGTTTTTCCCAGATAAACATCTTAAAGCAGAGATAAACAAAATGTCTTGAAGTGAAATCTGTTTTAAATGCTTAGAACATATACTAATCATATTATTTTGTATGGGTTTTTTATTCTAAACCATCCAATATTTTACCCGAGTGGAAAAAAATCCCACCAATCTGATTCTTCTTGCCTTTTGTCCTTAAATTTCACATAATTGATTCTTGTGCAATTTCTGTCATGACCTTACCAAAAAAAGCCCTGACAGTGCTTTTAAATTGATTTGGAGTTTAAATTGGAAGAGAGTAAGAGAACATCTAGAACATCTCAAACAATTATAAGCATTACTACACTCTAGTTTTTTCACAGCACAAAGCCAGACCGATCCTTCCCACAAGCTGGGAGAAGGTGAGGTACTCACCAAAGACAGTCCTAGCAGGGACAGATTCTCTGTTTAGCCAAAATGACACTTGCGATAAGATCACAGTCATGATGCAAGGAAGGTATGTCTGGATGACAAAATAACCAATTTTTCTTTTCAGATGAAAATGAGCTGTCATAATAGTATATTCACCTAGAAGGAAAAAAAAAAGTGCATGTGGGTAAAATAAGGGAGGCTTACTGATTCAGGGACTTAAGCAGGCCAGCTCCACCTCCCCATTTGAGGATACCGCTCAGCCATTCTTAATTGCATGAAAAATATCTGGATTTCTGTGCTGTGGAAACCCAGGATTTGAGACAGAGGTGTTGCTTGCTAGATCCTTCTAGTCTTCCCTTTCAGTCTCCAAAAGCAGAAGACAACTGACTACTCTTACTGCATTGAAAAGCTGCAATCCTCTGCCTAACAATTAAGGCCATCTACTCTTAGAAATCTGCTTTAGCAGCAGGACTTAACCTCATTAGGACAACTGTTCCTGCCAAGCCAACAGTTTTCAAGAATGAAAAAGGGTCCAGACCCTCTTTCTGCTCTTCAGGGACCACCTGTCCCAGCGTTGGTGCTGCAAAACCTGCAGCTTTGCAGCTGGATCTTGGACTGTCTTATTAGTCTGAGTACCCAAGCTTTTCCAGAAAACAAAAAAAAATCCCTCTAGTGCTTGCAGGTTTCCTAGAATTCGGCACACCTTAGCCCTTGGAAAACCAGTCTGTTTCTGGATAGACATTCTGCCATGTCTTGCTCACTTGTGCAATGAATATTGTGCTGCCTGCACGGAGAATTCACTGAAAGCTGCCACTAAATTCCATATCTTTTTTATATGCCAAATTCACAGGATTGCCTTAATCTGTCTTTTGTCAGGTCCTCTGATTTTCAATCAAAGCTTAAAAAAATGCACTCCAAAATTGACAGACCAGCTGTCACCTTCCCTAATGTTTCAGAAAAAGATCAAAGCTTAACTAGTTCTTTCAAACTATTCCTGGAAAAACATACGGTTGTTACTGAAGGCTATTCACTGATGGTGACTGCTCCCCAAAGCCAATATCCTGTTAGCTAAAAACAGGCTACTATTTGCCTAGGAAAAATAAGAGCAAAACCAAAATGTAAGAATAAAAAACAATCAACCTCTTCAAGCCCTAGCGGATCTCCCCACACACTGGTATCAAATTAATTTAAAAGCATGCATCATTCAGCTGGGCACTGATGAATCAGAGTAATGCCTGTTCTGAAGTATATATTGTCCTCCAGGAACCAACCAAGTATAGCTGTTGTAAGACTTGAGTGTTAGTCTCTATAGACCAGCCACGAAACTGAAATACATAAGAGACTGATTCTGCCTTGAGTGAACAGCCCGAGTTGAGCTGCAGCCAGCATTGCTAAGCAGTTAGATTTGGCAGATTATTTCTAAGTGACAACATGGCTAATTGGCAGAGAACAGGTTTAAAACGAAGAGGCTTTTGCAGGTATAGCTGCACTGACATGCTATGCTGGAGGAGCTCTGTTATTCTAGATGAAGTTTACAGACCTTGTTTATGCTGAAGATTTTAGACAGAAAGACTGGAATATCACAGAAATACCTTACCTGACAGCCTGCCTCAATCTTTATGACTTTCTTCTGGAATCTGCTTTTCTGGTGAAATGGTTCCCTGAAGAGGGATGTAGAGATGGACAGGGAATGCTGTGAAACTGGGGAGAAAATCCCCATGAAGCAATGTCTAATTCCCTTCCATTTAGTGTAATTTTGAACCGGGGATGCTGAACATGCTGTGTTCTCAGGAGGAACCCCACTCACTTTTTATTTAGGAACATTTAGTTTCTGGATTACCCATAAAATATGCCAGGAGCAGCAGGGTCTATGTGCCTGTAATCTGTTTCTGAGTTGCTACTGTACCAGGATGTGTTTGTGTCACAGTTCCCCTGCTCGCTACAGAATGAGGATGTACATTATTGATTTTGACAGTATGCTTTTTGAGCCAGAATAAAAAAATAACACAGCTTCAGCAGAGGAACAGGACCCTTTTTAAAATGCAGAAAATGAATCCCTACATTTTTGACGGTCCTCCACAGGCTGACATTTACCTTGTCATTTTGTTTAACCTATGAATGCTCTTCTCTCCACTGAAATAATGATGTCACTGTGATTTTGTACTTGCTCTTCTTCCAGCCGGTATCTTATCCAATTTCCCATGCTGTCCCTTTCAGAAAATGCCTATACTAGGAATGCTTTCCTCCAGCAGACTTAGGGCTTAAGAAAACCCCACAGTTTGGTTTTTAATGCTCTGGGTCCACTGCTTAAATTAAAGCTAAAAGCTGCCTGAGTTGGCCTTTTGTTTATACAGAGCAAAATCCTGGCTCTGTTGGAGAGGCAAAGCTCCCTTTTACTTCTGTAAGGCCATTGTTTATCCTTAGACCATAAGCTTTCTTGAGCAAGAGCTAATTTTTGTTATAGGTTTATGTAGCACTTAAAAGAGAATCCTGATCCTGACGGGGTCCACTCATCACTGCACAAAACAATTTTATTAATAAATTTAGCGCTAGAGCAGGAACAGCTGCATTTCTTTGCAGAGCTATGCTGCTGTGCTACTGCTGGTCTTAAGGGTTTTTTATGCTTTAAAAGCTGCTACAGGCCTTTTTTTTTTTATCTAGATGATGGAGTTCTGCAGATGATGCTTACAATTTTTCCAGGATCTTACATGCATTCTTCCATTGCTATTATGCTGGGATTCAATAGAGAATTTTAACGAGGCTGGACCAGCCCTCAGGCTTGTTTGTTTACTGGATATACCTGGATTCAGGTGTATCAACAGCTGTTCTGGTGAGAACCTGATAATAGGTCTGTGACAGCACATCCCTGACCATGCTGACATCCAGAAAATTTTGGCACACAAGAAATGCCTGTGTCATTTTTAAAGTGATACAGGGAAAAGATTCATCTCAAGGAAAAATAAGAATTATTTGGTGCAAAATGAAGGGTTGAATGCTTCTCTCATTCTTTAGACTTTGGATATTTCAGAGCTCAGGCTCCAGCTGGCAGAACATAAAAGAGTGGGGTTTGGTTTTGTTTTGTGGCACTGCAGATCCTAAGTTAGCAATGAGAGATTATGAGTATAGGGAACAGAACTGGAAAACCATTTGTACAAAGCAGCAAGCTCCATATGGACTCAAATCTCATATCTGATAATTTTCAGCACTTGTACCACCAGGACATAACAGATGTGGGGCCTGTTGGAAGCAGTGTGAGTAGTCCAGTTTCAAGACTGGCTGGTGAATTGGGAGTGCCAGGATATTTTTTTTGAGAAAGGAGTTAAGATCATCAGAATCCCAAAGGACTGGTGCAGGTCCAGCATTTCCATTTAAAAAAAAAAAAAAAAAAAGGCTAGAAAAGAGACCATAAATGTCCTATGGCATATAAAAACATTTTGCCTATGCAACTGCAAGAGCTGTGTAGTTTGACTTTTGTGTCAAAAAAACCCAGAAAAGATCCAAGCACTTGGATTTGTGCAATAGCTATTTGGTTTTTCAAGTTCAACAATTCAATAGAAGGAAGATATTCCTTAGATGGCCGTTCATAAGGAACCCTGATTACTCGTCTCCTACGAGCTTGATGAAGTCCAGAAAATCCATCGCTGACTGATGCTTTCCCTGTGCAAAATCGGATTTTTGTATTTTGCTAATCCCCAGTTACAATCTGTGTCCTGCTCTTTGTGATCCACCCTGCAATCAGAATTCAGCCAGCCCAGATGTAACCCAGGACATTAATATAAAATCTTGACGTTGAAAAACAAGCATTTATTAGCCTAAATCTTAAAATACAGGAGGGAGGTCGTTACTGGGCAGAAACTTTAGGATTTGTCTGAAGTGTCTCCTCTTTCCTTGGGCTGAAGAGTACAACGAGCTTTCACAGGCAAAGCTACAAACTGGAGGGGGCCTGGAGCTGACACGCTGGAGCGCTCACTGCCTGGGCTGGATGGTTTTCTTGCTCTGAGGAGCAGGACAAGCTTGTAGGAGATGCCTCAGTACATCCTTTGGATCTTTTTCTTGGCATCAATGAAGGCAAGAGGGGAGCTGCCATTCATCGCAGAAAACAACGCAGCTATGATGGTAAACTGGTAAGGAAAAAAGTGGCTTTGCTCTTTAATGGGAAATAGTGTACTCATCCTCATTCTGCGGCAGTGGCTGCTCTGGGTGCTTTTCTTGACTTTAGGCACTTTTGTTTTAGCAACAGCTTTGCGTCTTCTGAAATGGGCAGGGGAGGGAGTGAAGCTTTATAGGACAGAGGCAGCAGTTGTGTTTATGGCTCCCCTGTGCCGCTGGAGGAAAGCCTTCCCTCACTTTGTGTCTTTTTGGAGAGTAAGTGGCAGGCTCAGCTGACGCCTCTTTATTTGCTATGTTTGGACACTTTGAGCAGGAACCTTCGAGCAGGAAACTTTACGTGCCTTCATGTTTCGGTCCAGCTAACTTTGTGGGCAAGTGTACCTGTACCTGTTTTCATGTCTCCTAAATTTCCTGTGATGGTAACAGCTCCCTAACTCAATTTATACCTCGTCATTTGCAATCCCGCCTTTGGCTCAGAGCTCCTAATTTTTCACCAGGGACACCACATATCACCATAAGGCTTTGTCGTGCATTGCCAGTAGGAATTGCCCCCTTCTCCTACCCCAAGCCCCGTGCAACCAGCAGTGGTGGAAATCCCTCTTCCCTTCACAGCAGTCTGTTTTGGTGTCATCGTTTCCCCCCCTCCCTGTCTTCTCCACCCCACTGGATGCCACTAATGCTCTCCAGACGAGTGCATTGTGTAACCTGGTTAAGCCCCCGTCCTGCTGAGCCCACGTGACTCCTGTCCCGGCTTCGACCCCCCCGGGGAGTCCCCCCGCCAATGTGCGCCCAGGGCTGCCCTTGCGTGGGAGCCTTAAGAAGCAGCGGGGGGGCACAGCTCACGTGGGTGCCCGGCCTGGGATTAAAGCTTCTTTGCCCCCCTAATGCTGCCACATCTGGCACCTCTTCTTGCAACAGGGGAGGAAATGGGAATCCTCAGGGTTTGCACTTCATCTCTGGCCACGTGGTCCCCCTGGACAAGCTTCAGAGCCACGCCACAGCCACCACCTGCCCTCCGCTTCCTTCCGTCCTCCCTCCCTCTTCCCCTCTCTCCTTCCCTGCACGGTTTCATCAAGCAAATAATTTTGTAGCAATGATTGAAACGGATCAAATGCGTGGGTGGTGTTTGCCTCCTGGGGCGGTTCCTCCCACAGGGAAATAAGCCAGCAATAGTGCTGGCAGCCTCAGCAAAGGCCGTCGCCAAGAATCTGCGTGCAGCTTCTCCAGGGCTCAATGTCAGATAGCGGGAGCTTGGATGTAGCTTCAGCAAAAGCCTTGTGACGTACCTAAGAGCCAGCATATAAACCCTGTCGGTGTTTCAGTGACTCTGCTAAGCAGCCAGGAACATGCATGGGACCTCCCCAGCACTCCACGTGCCACAGATGCTTCCCTAGCCTCCTTGCAACTGGAGCCTGTGGATTTCCCCTCCCATGCCAGCTGTCAGCAACCACGGGATGGAAATATTCTCTTTACCTGTACTGGTACTGATGTTTTCAGTTCCTACAGTTTGTCCCATCAGGTGGTACTGGTTAAGTCGTGAGCCGTCTTCAGCCACCACCACAGATGTTGTGGTGCTATTAGTCCACACATAGATCACTTCAGAATTGGGGTAAGCATCTGTTGACAAGGGGGAAAAAGGACAGTGAAGAGTAAAAAGCACTGTGTAATATTTTTGTGGATTTGTAAATGATAAATGGTGGAGAGAGGGAAGAATTGGAGGAGTGAGAGTGAATGGAGAAAAACAAATAAAGATGATATAATCATGTTCCCATATGCCCAGCTCAAAAAAATATTAGGTTGAAGCCTTCTAATATAACAGATGCGTGGGATGGTTTATCAAAGGCTGGAACAGTGGAGGTATAAATATAATCCATCACAACCACTCAATTTGGGAAAACGCAGCTCAGACCTATACTCACCTAGCTGGCAGCTCCTAAACCTCAGCAAGCTGCAAAAGGCATTTTTCTGAAATCCACCTTCAAAAGGAGGGCTTGGGCACCTTAAATCCCTGAACAACAGGGACCCTCTGTGTTTTGTCCCAGCTCCAGGATAAAATACTAAGTGACACTGTGTGCAAGTGCGGGGTCTCGTCTGTGCGTGCCCACTTTAGGATATACACGTACGATTGAGGGGGTAGGTCTTGCATGCAGACAACGGCTGTAGCTAAAGGAAGCTGGGATGTGTCTGCCTGTGCCTGTGATGCTGAGGAGCAGAGACAGGATTCACTGTTGAGAGTGCATGAAGGAGAGCAAGAGTGGGGGGAGGTTCGTGTGTACCAGAGTGAATGGCTGGTGGTGTGGAAATACCTTCACACCTGGGGATGCAAATGTGGTAAGATTTCTCTCATGTTCATTTGCAAGTCCTAGGAAATAAAAGCGCTGGCAGTAGTGCCAACTCATTCCTTCCTTCATAATGTTGCTGTTATTTTTAATGCCCTAGCACCTGGAGCAATTATGCTGTTATGAGGGAATCTCAGTTCTCTTTTAGAAAGACAGTCAATAACAGTTTCAGTTTTTAAGCCTTCTCTGCAAATAGTTTCAAAAAATTCTGGAGGCAACTATGCTTATAAATATATCTTGGCTTACTCTCCAAATAGGAGGTGAAAAACAGGTAGAGTTGGAAGTGGTCTCAAGTCAAACATTAATATCTCATCTTCTTCACTCTGTAACTTGCAAGCTGAGGGGGCAGAATATTTCCTTCTGGAAAAACTAACATCCTAGTTCAATGCCATCTGTGCAGAAGGCAATACACGGTGGCTTTCCAGATAAGGACTTGAGAGTCAATGGCTTGAAGGATTGTGTGTACTCGCTCCATAAGACTGTGAGTTTTGTCTGCTAAAGCTAGTAAGCTGTCTTGGAAAGCTGCAGCTACATAGAGGACTTAAAAAATTCACAGAGAGTGGGTCAGCATGAGCTTCTGAAGCACTGCAATGGCAAGAAATATGCTAAGGTGGTCTCTAGATCCACAAAACCAGGAATGTCAAGCAGAAAATGCAAAGCGATCCTGGTTCAAGTTAAGAGCATATGTGCGTAGCATGATGAGCTGCAGATCACTTAGATGCTGGAACAGGTGGTGGGAAGAAAGCAGCACCTTGTTTTTACTGTTGTTAATCTTCCTGTGGCATCTGTGGGAAATGCTGCCAGAGGCAGGACATCAGGCTAGATAAATCTTTGGTCTGACTGTTTATGGCTGTTCATTGTCCACACCTCTGAAAATATACGGAAATAATGAGGACAGAGAGAGGAAGAGAGTTCAAAAGAGGGTCACAAGTATCTTCAGGGACTGGAAAACAAGTCATGATTTGAAGCTTAAGGAGCTCAACCTATTTAGCTCACTGACAAGAAGCTGAGACATGACTCAAGGACTGAGTATAGATACTTGTATAAAGAAATCTAAAACCAAGGTGAATTTCTACTGATAAAAGGAAAAGAAAAATTCAGTGCCTGCAAAAGATCGTTTCAGACAGATTCAGATGATGAACAGGACACAGTTTCTGAACTGAAGGTGGGGTAATTAAGCAGTGGGTAACTTTCTGAGAAAAAATTTATGGGCTGCTGTTACTAGAAAAATCATGATGGTATGAGATTTTTTTTTTTTTGGTCACATAGCTGACAGTTGCTGCTGTTTTCAGGGCTGGAGTTGATCCAGAGTTTGGAAGTCGAAAGTCTACAAATCCTCCATCCCTTGTTATCCATGCAGCCATGAAGGACTGCCCACATGCCTTCCATGAGCTTGTATTTGTAGCTGTGCAGTAAAATTACTGTAATTACATATCACAGTTCTCTTTGAAAGGCTAAGAAGGAATGTCTTCTCTATTTCAAAATATTTGCATCACAAGAAATGATGTAATTTCACCTTCTCTTTAGAGCTGAGATACTTTCTCATCTCAGAGATGATTACAAGTTCACAACATATTGTAAATAATTCCAAAGGCAGATCTGGAGATGGTACGTAGGAGGAGATGGGTCCATTAAAAAATATGTTGTGGAAAAACCTCCTTTTTAAATGCTTATCTGGTATATGCTGTTCATGTACTGATATCCCCAGTGAATGTTGGATTTGTTTAGGCAGATTTGGGTTCTTGATTTTTACCTATGTTACTTCTCATGCAAAAAAACAAAACAAACAAACCAACCCACCAAAAAAGCACTGGACTTCTTGCTGGGATGATCAAGATGTATCCCACTTCAGTAGCTCCGTGTTACTCCAAAGATCCCTGGCACTGGGATAATTGTGTTTGTCCTGTTTCCTACCAACGACATACACTTGACTAGATTCCTCACAGTGAGAGCACCTGAACCAAATTCCACTGAAATTGGCACCACACAGGAACATAGGCCTGTAAGGCTTAGCAAATATTCAGATGGTTTATTTCTCTGCTCTACCTAGCCTTGGGGGTTCCTAAAATAGCAGTGCTTCAGGTTTGAATTGCAGCCTGGGTACTTAAACACATGCACAGGTACTGGATTGGAGGCTCCTACTCTGGACAAGCCCAGCACCTCCTCTATAGAAAAATATCTGTAATTCAGACAGAAGCCAGAAGGTGCCAAAAAATCCACCCAGATCTCACAGGTATGCCCAAGCAGTACTTTGTGAGGTTGCTTTCTTTGAAAACCATTTCAGGGAAGCGAGGCTGCCCGTCCTAGGCCAGCTGGTGAGAGAGCACTAAGGGAGGCAAGAGCAGAGCTTGAGACTGGTCCCTGCCCCAGAGGAGGACTCCAGCCTGCATTGAAGTCTCTCAGGAAGGTTGGCAAGGCTTACTCTCCAAATAGGAGGTGAAAAGCAGGTAGAGTTGAAAGTGGTCTGAAGTCTCCAGGTCCTCTCTCATGGAAAAATATCTGTTGCGAGGCTATGAGACAGAGATGTGCCACTGCTTAGCCGGGAGTAGAATATCTATGAGAGAAGGGTAAACAGCTAGAAGAGAGGTTCGTGTGCAGGAGCAGGATGTTTATAACCCAGGCTTTAAGACATGGGAGGGTAACTGATGTGTTCTTGTGGAGCCCAACCGAAACTGATACAACTGCAGTGATTTTCCTCTCCCAAAAGAAGTCTGTCACATTAGGAATAGGATGCATTTACCCCGGTCTACAGATATTCTATTATGATGGATCACATATATATG
This sequence comes from Apaloderma vittatum, assembly GCF_000703405.1. Classification (NCBI taxonomy): domain Eukaryota; kingdom Metazoa; phylum Chordata; class Aves; order Trogoniformes; family Trogonidae; genus Apaloderma; species Apaloderma vittatum. The sequence continues at coordinate 44,387 of NW_009697465.1, read as the reverse complement.
GTAAGATACTCATCTATCTTCCACAAAAATGTAAGAAAACACGGTCTGTGTTTTAAATAGCAGTAAGAGCTCTGGCTTAGTGCTTCCCTTCCTCTCTATAGGCCAGGCTCTGAGTATCTATGCCTCCTCGGGAGAAAGAGAAGAATAGAGAAAATGTCAAAACATGAATGTGAATGCAAAAAGATACATCCACCCCCTCAGTCCATATGTAGCCTTGAGAAAAACTTACAGCTCTGACAGGAAAAATCCACCCCATGCGTCTTGGTGTGGCAGCTGAACCACTGGCCATTTCTTTTCTGGTCAACTAGATAACCCTCCAGGTAGATAAACCTGTATACTTGTAGCAGGTATTGTCTTCCCACTGCAACCTTCTGCCACGTCTTTCCAGAAACCTTGAACTCCAGTTATCCCAAACTTGACTACCAAAAGCTCCAGCTCAGCTGTTGATAACCCATGCAATATAGTTAGGTACAGTCATATTGAAAGCTGAAATTGTGGGAGTAGTCTAGAATAATGTTATTTTGCTATCAGGATAGAGTAGGTGCTAATGGAGAGATGGAATTATTCATTGTCATACCAAATTGTGTAAAAACCCTCTTCCACTTAAGCAATGCTTCCAGTAGGTTGCTGAATGACTGAAGAACTTCAAGTAGTGCCTTGTGTTTATGAGAAATATATACTGCTAAGGCAGTATAGCCTCCTCTACATGACACACAGGGTGGTGACTCCCAGAGAAGTCTCCCAGAGGGTGGTAGAAAAGGTAGTAGAGGTTTCGGGTTAGTTAGCTGTGAGTTGCTGTAAAATCAAACTCAAATTCAAAGCCACTGAAAATCCAAGTGAGACTGCTTAGTGTTTATTCTACTTTAAGCAAGTGGACTGCTTAAGTTTTTATGAATAAAAGTAATTAATCTGGTGTTCTTTGCAATTATTTTACTGGCTTGCCAAAGAAAAGAGGAAACCTTGTTAAATTACTCCTTCTTTTTTAAGCTCATTCTTTCATAAAGTAAAATAAATCTAAAAAAAAAAAGTAGCAGCTGAGATGAACAGATAAAATTACAGAGAGGTATAATGTTATTAAAAGTGAGAAAATGACAACAGACATTTATTTCTAGTGGCCATTTGATGAATGACTGCAGGCTTATCACCTCCCAGAATGATGAAATAAGTAATTTCTTCTCATATCTGTTTACAGATGAGCAGATCCATTTTTCCAACATCCAACACACACCACACAATATAAAAATGGTAAAGATCTTCCTTGCTCTTCTCTCACCCTAACAGAGGGCAGCGGAGTGACCACAGCCAAAGGGAGGAAATACATTTAGACAAAGTCTGACAAAGAAAAAGTAATGATTTGGTACGACATGGAGGATCCCTGCTGTTCACCTTGTGAATGAGGGGAGCCCCGTTTCCCCTGTGTTTTCATTTGTGAATGAAACAATGCGAGCAGCACAGCATCATCTTGTATATTTGAAAAGTGGTGAACTGGCAGGGAGCCTTCTTCTGCCACTACCCTCACCACAGGGCAGCGGTGGCACCTGTGGCTACTGACAAACACTCTCCCTTCTCATCTTTCTTTTTCCTGCATGTTAGAATAAACTCCAGGGGATTAGGGGGAAATTTAAAAAAAAAAAAAAAGTCTTTCTTAGCTCCTTAAGTCAAATAAACTTAAATGTGGATGGCTAAGTGCAAACTCAAACCATTGGACCCAGATGTATTTCTAGGACTGATTTTTTTGAAGCTAAAGTCCATGAAAAGAAAAATCACCACTGATATCTGCCAGTAAGTTTACATATCTGCATGACAGGGCATAAAATAATTTAGAAAAAAGAATGTCTCTCCAAAACACCCCCCAAACCCTTTGACAGATCTCACAAGAAGCCATAAAAGCAGTGTGGGCCTAATTAAGTGAAGGCAACCTGTGAAATGTGGGATCTATGTGAATGGGTACCCAACCTGTATGCTTGAGTCACACTCCACAGTTAAACAAACCATTTATCCACAAACTGTGGCTGGAGCTTTCCTTTCAGAACTATGCTATGCAGAGGCTGAATTAACTTAAGGAGACGCTGCAGAAAGATGACTTTTGGCTTCTTTTCTATTTTATTCATTACACTTGTGCAGTTAAATTCTTAGCCTTTAGCATTGTGATATTTAGTACATGCCACAGACTCCCTAAACTTGGGAGTACTGCTAATCCCCATCAAAGCCTGTTGATTGTGAAAGATGTGCATAAATCATCAGCTTTTTTAGATTCATAGAAGGGTTTGAGTTGGAAGGGACCTTTAAAGGTCATCTAGTCCAACCCCATTGCAATGAGCAGGGATATCTTCAATTAGATCAGGTTGTTCAGAGACCTGTCCAACCTGGCATTGAATGTTTCCAGGAATGAGCCTTCTACCACCTCTCTGAGCAACCTGTTCCAGTGTTTCACCACTCTCTTCGTAAAAACATTTCTTCCTTATATCTAATCTAAATCTAAATCTATTTTTTTTTTTAATATAAATCCATTACTCCTTGTCCTATCACAACAGGCCCTGCTAAAAAGATTGTCCTCATCTTTCTTATAAACCCCCTTTAAGTTCTGGAAGGCCACTATAAGGTTTCCGTGGAGCCTTCTCTTCTCCAGGCTGAAAAACCATAACACTCTCAGACTTTCTTCATAAATGAGGTGTTCCAGCCCTCTGATCATTTTTCTGTCCTTCCTCTGGACCTGCTCCAACAATAAGAAGCTCTAATTACAATCTAAATATGCATACAAATATCTATCTTTCTATCTTATCTATCTATCATTGTATTGGACTGAGAGGCTGTTAGATAACTCAATAGAGATCCAGATTTACAATGCCTCAAAGACTTCTGCAGGAAGTAAACCAGTGCTGCTATTAGGCCATCGTGTACCAGCCTTGAATTCTAAGAGTCAGGCTGGGTTTCTTGTGGTGTGTGTAAAAATACTTTTTAACCTATTACAAAGCATCTGTCAATGGTTGCCCCTATGCAACTGAGGCAAGATACCAGCTTTGTAATTGGAATTTCCCATTATATTGAGTTGATAAGATTGAATCGATGTACAAATGAGATCACTCTATAGGAAGAACCAGTGGAAACGGGAGCTAGTAAAAATGTAATTTTAAATATAAAAATAACATGACATGGTACTAAATATGCATGGACTATGTCTAGCAGGAAATAACTTTTTGTAACAGCATGATGTTAAAGTAAAATAGCAATTTAAATACTAAGAGAAATGTATTCACATATACAACGATTAAGAGTTTAAAATGAAGACTTTGCCACAGTGTGATGAATTGTGCTGTTCTTGGGAGCATTTGAGGGTCACGGAAATTTCTTTAGGGAGCTGAAATCAACAGAATTAAGACTGATCATTTAAACTGGCATAAGCTTATGGTATATGGGTAAACAGCATGCACAGTTTTAAACGTCCTATGGGCAAGAAGCGTAATGTGTATAAATACATGGGATTACAAAATCACAGGATGGTTTGGGCTGGAGGGCACCTATGGAGGTCATCCAGTCCCATGCCCTGCTCAAGCAGGAACACCAAAACCAGGTTTTCCAGGACCATGTCTAGTCAGGCTCTGAATATCTCCATGCATGGTGACTTCACAACCTCTCTGGGCAACCTGTTCCAGTGCTTGGTCACCCTCACAGTAAAAATTTGTTTTCTTGTGTTCAGATGGAATACAATTACTTTCTTTTTATTCTGTGCCCACTGTCCCTTGTCCTGTCAGCTGGGTAGTGTTGAGAAAAGTCTGGCACTTTCTTTTTCGTTCCCTCCCATCATGTATTTATACAGATGGATTAGGTCCCCCTGAGCCTTCTCTTCTCTATCTTGAACAGTCCCAGCCTTCTCAGTCTCTCCTCACAGGAGAGATGCTTCAGTCCTTAAATGATCTTTGTGGGCCTGCACTGAAGTCACCCCACAAATTCCATTTTTTTCTTGCACTGGGGAGCTCAGAATGGGACACAGTGCTCCAGATGTGAGCAGAAATGAAATACTCAGAATGAAACTTTTTGGAATGGCACAGTATCATCTATAGGGAACAATGGAGGATATCCAGGGGGGAAATTATTCATGGACTTAGAATAATTCTTGTATGTAAACAGATAACAAGAGATAACAGGACACCACTAGCTGTTTAATAGGCAGTAGAAAGTTCAGTCTTACTAAAATGATCACGTTTGTCCCTCCTAAATTTAAAATAAAAATATATTTTGATAACATAGGCAGTATTTTATAAGTTTTCCTGATACACAGTTTTAGTTCATCTTGTTGTCATATTCTGCAGGGAGCAGAATGGGTTGTTCTGAAAAATGTGCCAGACAGGTCTCGAGAGACTTCATTACTAAGCAACACTAATATGCTATACTGATCATTGCTACGAAAAATGAAGTCCTAAGATCAAAATGACTCTATTTCAGAATGTAGTTTAAAACTCACCTCAGGAAAAGGTGGGAATCAAAATGTGACACAAGTGTCTATGATTTGGAAATGAAATGGAAGCAAAGACTGTATTGACAAGCAGTGAGACACACAGAACTTAAGATGCCTGTGAAACTCATCTGGAGACATAGTTTTGTAAAAGCCATTTCTTCGGTTTTCAAAGCAGGTGGAAGACAGGTGGAAGAGAGGTGGAAGACCCTACTTGATTTTAGAAGTTCCAGTTCATGGTGGGAAAACTCTAAATGCCACCCAAGTTAGAGCTCAAAAATATAAAGCAGAGGCAAAAGTAAAGAAATAAACAACCCTTATGTTTCTGCCTGAAAGCAACTTTGTGATTTTGGAGATGTGATTCACGATTAGCATAGGCAAGGCTGCTTACTGCTTTAATGCAATAAATTGACTATTTGCAAGCTGGTGCACTAAATCATAGCCATATCAATGATGAATGTACCAGGAATACTAATGAACAGTTGCCCTTGATAACTCAGTCAGACACATTACCTTCACAGGACCCTATTACACCATTTAAAAAGAGCTCTGAGCCAGGAGCTGTGCAGAGTAATACAAAATGTTTCTCAAGGATGATTTGAGTGACGCCCCTTAAAGAGGTGTGCATTTTTGTCATCGTGAAGGCAGTATCACCAGTGACACCATCAGCTCTTCCCTACCCCATCCTGCTCACCCATGTTGCCACAGGGCATCAATCAGGGTGGTGCATCTATTTCCCCAGCATTGGCACTGCGATTGGGACTGACTCTTTGCTGTGAAACCTGACAACATAGGCACCTGGATTAAAAAACAGGCATGGCACACCAATTTGAGCTGGAATAGCAGGTCCTCAGGCTCCATTCAGAAAATGAGACAAACAAAAAAAAAAGCAGCAAAGAAAAAGTTTTCCATAGGGCAGCTCAAAGCTCCTCAAATGGCAACAGACATGCAGAGGTAGACAACTGAACTGAGTCACCTGTCACTGTGGGATGCCTGCCATGAGCTGACTGAAAAAGGTGACTAAACAGGGTCTGTTGCAGGGCTGTTACACATCCAGGTGCTCCGAGGCACCAGGCACCACAATGTCATCTTTCCAAAGTCCCTGTTCTCATCTGAGAAATGAGATTAGGGAGCAGGTGACGCCTTCCTTCTTTCATCCCTTCCCATTTGTTCCTCTCATTGCAATCAGTACTTACAGTACAACTTCTTGCTTTATTTTCAGGTTTATTAGTAGCTGTCTTGATGGAGAACTAATCTGAGAATTGATTTTTCACTGCATGTGATGGTGGCTACACGGTTGCTTTTCACATGGAACAGGATCTGGTATTCCAGTTTCTGGTGCTTTGTCTTTTTTTTGTTATAGCTGGTACAAATAGCCGCTGCGAGAGGACTACAGCAACAGAGCAGTAGGATGTTCTGGGATGACATTTAAAAATCAAAAATACCCTAGGACCTTCCTGATGCTGTGTTGGTGTTTGCAGGCTAGGCATATGCTAATTCCAAATCAGTTGGCCACTTTGAGTGCTGTACTACCATTTAATGAAATTTGAATTTGTAATCACAATATTAGGCAAGCATATTTACTGCTTCATTAGAAAAAACAGCATGGTCATGAGGAAGATGTTAGGGATTAAATTTCCTTTGTGCAAGGCAAACAAAAGTATTCTCCAAAGTGTGACTGACATCATTACTCACTTTGTATAGGACCTTACTTTCTAAGCACTCTTGATTGCAGTGGTTCACTCACTTTGAAAGCTGCTACTTAATATCAGCAAAGCTAATGTGCTCAGCTCTCCAGGAGTATCACTGGAGCTTCTTCTGAGAAACGTGGAGTGAATTTTAGAAAATACTCCATTTGATCTTTTTGTGGAAGTTGCCTTCACAAACCCGGTATTTCTGGCCACATCTAACATCACAGAATTAAGTTGTGGACTCATTGTAATCAACAGGCATTTTTCTCACCCGTTTGAGTGGCACCAGAACTCACTCATCATAGTGAGTTTATTTGCTGAGCCCTCACAAATCAGTATGACCTCGAACCAGCTAAGAGTAATTGGGATTACTTGCAGAACTAAATATATACCTTTGTTCCTGAAACCAGCCCCTTAATGAAGACATCTACAAATCTCAAAAGTACTGCTGCATTAATAATGCTGTGCGAACGTGTAATCAATATGTATGTAGAGAGAGCAGGCTGAAATATTATTATTCAAACTCTTTAATACTGCTCTGAGATTGCAATCACTAGGACTCATTCCCTACGCCAGAGGTGCAGTCATTAAAATTCAAAAGTGGGACTACAGACTACTGCTGTGGGACTTAGCGCAGCCCCATATTTAAGAGAAGGGGACAAAACCTCCAGAGGATGTTAGTTCAAACTGCCCAGTCTCAGTGATGTATAGAAGCAGCCTCTCTGAGGTGAGCTCTTGCTTACTAGAGGCACTGCCCGCTGTCCATCACAGCACTCTGGTACGTACCGCTCTTTGGGAATGGGCCCCAACCGGTCCCAACCGGGTCTCCAGCACAGAGACCCAAGCCCAAAGGTACTCACAGTCTCATCTAGCCAGTGCACAAGCAAAACATCTCCTTATCTACAGCTATCAGCTGACCTATTTTAGTCATCTGCTTTAGGAAGAGATTAACCTGAGCCTAAAAATATCTACTTCTCTCTCCTGACTATAAGAGGGTGAGAACGATCAGCTCATCTGTATATATTTACTCTGCAGAAATATAAAGTTAGGAGGGAGGAATCCCAGCTTTGCTGACAGATTTACCACTGGGATGCTTTCAGCAAGACAGCTAGCTGCTAGCACAGGGTGGCAACAAGGAAACTTTCAGCAGCTATGATCGGGAATGGGGAAAAATGGAACTCCTTCCAGGCTTTCCTTCTTTCCCCACCTCCTTCTCTCTGATTTCTTCATGGTGAACAACACAAAACAACTGCTTCCCTTGAAGAAGCTTGCTGAGCTGGGACTGCAGCCGTGTTAGATCACAGCTCAGGCTAACTTGTCTTTCTATGTAGGGGAGGAGGCTAACACAGTGTCCAGCAATTTAGAAGGTGGACTCCCTGGCCCACTGTGACACTGAGGTGTCACAAAGGAGCTGCCAGACTGGAAACTGAAATCCAAGTTTCAGCAATGTCTTGCAGCATTACCTCCCTTGCCCCTCCCCCCCCAAAAAAAAGAAAAAGACCTCTAGGCAAGTCATTTTGTCATTAACGTACTGCAGTAGCACTGGGAGGCTCTAATTGAACCTTGGGACCCATAACGACAGAGGCAATAAAAGCAAGTAATGAACCACTCTATCTTTGCTCAGAAGAGACTGTAATTGCTCCTTGCCTCCTTTAGCACCAGCTGCAAAATGCAGGCAGCAAGGACCTACCAACCTCACACCAGCATCATGAGAATGATTTCAGAAACATTTATGAAATGCTTACAAGCCATGGAAACAGCCACCTTAGAAAACAACAACCATTAAAAACTCGGCTTGTAAAGTAGTGGAGCAGTATTTACCTACTTGTCCCATTTAAAAATAATATCCTATTTACCAGTGGCATAAACCCATGACCCATGGCTGGCAACCATAAACTCTCGTTGTGCCTTCTGGGACAAACAGGCCCAGCAATGTCTTTGCAGGTTTGCACCCAGGGGTTACTTGAAAGCTTTAGCACATGAGGCAGAGAGTATGCTGTTTTCTACTGCTGACAATCCAAGGCAAAATCAGTGTTGTCCTGTAATGAAGCAATTGTGCAGCTTTCAAATGTAGGCTGAACTCTCCAGAGTGGGAAACAAGTAATGGTGTTTGTACCATCAGCACCTGGATCTCCATCCCGCTCTACCACAACTGTGCCTAGACCTCTTTCAGGAGAGGTAAAAAAAACCCCACCACTGATTATCTCCACACTAACTCCTTCCCCTGCCTGAATTTTTGTTTCTTTTAGCTTGAAAACACCACCAGTTCCCTGACTGAAAAGCCTGATGTAGGTGGTCAACCTCCTGATGAGAAGGCTGCTCCCCAGGCAAGCAGGCAGGCTTTCAGCAGTAGCCACTCACACGGCTCTCTGCAGCTCCTACAAAAGCTGCCTCCAGCACCCCTGGGAAGGACTACTTGCTGATACAAAAAAGGGTTTAATTGAGGGGGACCCTGCCTGTTTGGCAGCTACTCTGGGCTGGCCCTTGGCCACGGCTTGTTTGCAGCCCAGGGTTAGCAAGAGCTGAGAGATGGGATGAGGGAGACAACAGCTTTTTTGGAACACATGGTAAATGCCCTGTGTGATCAATTGCTCTTTCTGACCTCGCTTTTTTTGCTCTGTTATGAACCCAGAGGAGAAAAACTCAGGGGGTATCCAGAAGTGGGAAATGACCAACCCAGAGCTGGATGCTGTTTCACAGGAAAGCAATCACACACCCAGAGGAGTCGATGTTAGCAAACGCCCCATTTTTAATGCATTTTAAAGCGATCCCAATGCAAAGAGTAACCACATATATGTGATGAAATCTTTGAAAAGTTAATTAATGACCATGACTGCAAATGCTTTAAGAGGGTAGTAGCACAGTTTCTCCAGCCTTTTCTTGAAAGTCATAGAGTCATAGAACAGGGTAGAAAGGAACCTTAAAGATCATCTTGTTACAACTCCCCTGGCCATGGGTATGGACAAAGACCTGAACATGTATCATTGTAATGGGTGAAAAAACCCCTGACTGATCTGATAATTTTAGGGAGCTTTTAAAAAGGGCCCTTTCTCCTTCTGTCACATTAAAACCTATCACTTCTATGGGAAATCTACCAGATGAGTGAGAAGTTAGTCATACGCATTTGCAAGTTCTGATGCAGACAGTGGTCCCGTAACAATAGCTGCTGCATTAACCCACATCAAATAGTCCAGTCCCAGAACCATACATTTTAATTTCTAAGTAGATTCCTGTTAAGGAAGCTTCTCAGATCTCTGAAATGTTTGAATATTACAGTATTTTCTTCTAAACATCATGCTTGCTGAATCTCCTGCCCTTTGGGATCTCCAGACTTCATTGCTCCACCCTGACTGTGGGACTCACTGCAAGGCTGAAGCTGTTGGCAGCACTGACTGCCCAAGATGCTGGACAAAAGAGGTGTCTATATTGCTATACATACATATCTGAAATGAGTATAGGCTATGCTGCATCACCTGTGAGAAGGCTTAAGTATCTATTGGTATAACCCACTCAACACAGGAGGAACAGCACAGCTCATACAAGATGCTCGCAGAAATGGTGAAGACTCAATACTGAAGCACCCTACTATTTTACTAAGATCCTTTGAAAAATGGGCCTCCCAGTAGAAATAGGCAAAATAGTACCTAGAAGAGATACAAAAGCTCACCACCAACATACATAACACCTAACTAATCTACAGCAGTGTCTGCTTCTTCTGAACAAAGTACAACAGAAGTATGTATTTCTGATACAGAGAAAAATAGGCTGCTAAGTTACGATGTCTAGCATACAATACTCTTATCTGCACCTGAGCTAGTACTGCAGAAAAATAGGAACTTCTAAAATATGATTCTTCTCATCCTTAGGCAGGTATCAAAAATTGTCCCAATGAACCTCACTACAGAAGACTTATTTCCTTTCAGTGGCCATAAAGTGTGTCTAGACAACTATCAGAGGCATATTTGTCTATCTAAAATTGTCACCTGTCCATCCTGTCCACTTTCTGAGGCTTTGCTGTCAATGCAAGTTTTTTTGATATGGGCCAAACCACTGCACTCACTCTGCAACAGAGCATTTCCATGTCTCAGAACAGGTAAGAGCCACAGCAGATTTGGGGGAGTCTAGCGGAGGCCCATGGCACTAGCGAATCCCTGATTTTGTGAGTCTTTCAGTCAGGAGTCTGTGTATTAAGGACTTCTAAACTAAATACTAAATACTTCTGTGTATTAAGGACTTCTAAACTAAAAGATTTAATTTTTCAAACAACGCAGCCCCACAACTAGTTGTGTGCCCACAATTTCAAGGAAACCAAAAACAAGTAACAGCAATACCATCTGGTGGTCTCCACTCATTCTAACGGTTGTACAGAAAATTAGTTCAAGCTACATGCCTATACTTCAGCAGCTAAACTTAAGCAAAATTACACCCCCGGTTCAAGCTAGCTGTGTAGATTGCCCGTCTGATGCTGCTACAAGTATATCCTTCAATGTGTCTGGAGACCTAGCTTCTAAACAGCTGAAAATGAGAGGAGAGGAATTCCAACGAAAGTGGTGGCTGGTAACTGGAGGTAACATGGGACAGAAGGAGGAAGCAGAAAAATATATTGGGTAGAAATACTTGAGTATGCACCTAGCTTCACCTTATTATAGTCATTCAATGCCCATTGCAACGGAAGTGTCTAAGGAAGCAGTAACAAACCTTAGGAAAATGCAAGACAAGATATTACATGAGTGAGGAGCATGCCTCCCTTGACTTTATGCAAAGCTTTCACAGACTGCATAAATGCCAAACCTATAATTTCTGTATTAGCTGGCTTTTGCTTTGAATTGCAAAATCACAACTCATTCTTGAATTTGGACGCTCAACATTTCACAGAGGACCTCCCTGGCTCTCTCCATACACCCTTTCATAAGGAAGGCACTAACACTTCTCAGAAGAGTCAACAAGCTGTGCTGCTTGTCTCTGCTCTCAGGAATGGACTCAGAAGCTTTTTCTGGCCAGTTGATGGAGATGAGTAACACAAAAGCTCTGCCTCTACCTGTGAGACTGCAGTTCTAGCTCTCCCTGCGAGCAACCCAAGAAAATCTACCAAAGAGCCAATTCTCTCGTTCAAAGTCTCCTAAAATTAACATTTATTTATTATTAATTTAATTGTATTCTTATACAAGATGTTTACCCACGGGTTTTGAGAGGTTAAATAAATTCTTTATCACACTTTATTAAATCAGAATTAGACTCAGTTTAAAAAGACTCTGTTTTGAAGTTCTCCCTTCACACATGCAGTCCTCCTGGAGCTTCACAGGTGCTAATGGGGTGGAAACACAAAATCAAGACACTCCCTGTAGATGCCTTCACCTCAGTGTCTTCTTAGAATTATAGGGAAGTATCACCATCAGGGGAATTGTCTTAAAGTACTTTCTTTGGATAAATTTCACAGTGGCTGCAGGTGCATGGATAGTTTGTGAACAGTGAGTGTCTTAACATTTAAGTGTCACAATAAAATCCTGGGATACTGGTGAAGTTACTGTCTCCTCATGACTTTGCCTTAGAGGAAAGTAATTTGAGCATGTCTCCTGCTACAGAAGTAGCCTCTGCACTTTATAAAAGATCACAGTAGCCACCATGACTCAGTTTGAACTGTCACAACCTTTACGTACATAAACCATGTTAACTACTTTCTTCAGACACCACAAATTTTAACTAGTGCTATTTCCTCACAGTTAGCAAGCTCCCTTTTTGATCAGCCTTCTCCATCTTCTTGGCCAACTTAAATTCATCAGAAATAAATGCCAGGCCTGTTTTACCTCTGCTCATGAGGAATATTCATTAGACTCTCTACTTGATCTAAAAATTGTAGCTTGGGGTTTTTTTTTGCCACTGAGTGACTAGTGGGAAGCAGTTTCATACATTTATCCATTCCACAATACAAGATTTGATAACTACATGTCAGAAGACAGTTGCCACAAATAGATTCCACCTTACAGTATTTGACATTGTCCAAGCACTGGTTAACGTTCACTAATAGCAATCAACTAATTCATCTTCAGGGCAAATCCTGTGAGCTAGGTAAAACTGATATAATTAACACATGAGTAAAATGAGATTTAGGAGTTAAGTCAGTTGCCTGGGCAGAGGCCTTCATGGTCTAGTGGATTAGACATCTGTCTCTCCAACCAAAGAAGTTGAATCTAATCCTTTTTCTGACATTGATTTGCTATGTGACCTTACAGAAAGTCAATTAACTTCTCTGCCTCAGCTGCCCTAGAGATAATGATGTGTACCTACCTGGGGACACATGGGTGTTTGGAAACTGTACTAAATGATACTTTTAATGAACTCTTAAGGCCTATCAGTGGACAAGGTGAAATATTAAAGCTTCCTAACTTTAATGCCCTTGTTGTCTTATCTAATTCCTTCTCCCCACATCAGAAAGAGCTTGGGGGTAAGGAGGAATTTCTTAGGCTAAGATGCTGCTAGCGAAACTGTGGCTGGCATCAGGAATTTTCATCAGATCATGTTTGACCAGTAAATTTATTTATAGTACAGGTCAGCACTATAATTGCAACAGAAAGTTTATTTTAAACTTAGTCATGGAATAAGCCAGCATCCTTCCCATGCTACCATAAGGTAATGAACAGACTATCACGGCCATTCCCACCAAGCACTCCTTATCCAAAGGGAGAGGAGCCTGTTTGCAGAGACCCGAGAACTTGTGCTCATGCACCATCCCTAATTGCCCTGCACCTCTAAAAGAGATTTCTGCCAGATAATTTCTACAGGTGGCTTTACTGCTAGCAGGGATGCAAGCTAGAGTGGGAAGTACCTGCAGGCATGCACCTCCTGGAGCAGACTTACCCGATCTTGCCATCTCTGAGCACTGGGGCATCATACTTAAGGAGGAGAACAACTAAAACCTGCTCTGTTCAGTTCATTAGAAGTCATCCTTGAACTTCTCTCCTCTTGCCAGCATAGCTTTTCATGATGTGCCATAGGGCATTAAGAAGTATTACTTGTGTAGTTGGCACTTGAACTGCCGGGCAGGTATCGAGGCTGAAGGTGTGCTCATGTAACTCCCTTTTCCCGTATTTGACTTTACTTTTAATTATTTCTATAGAATATTCTTCTGTTGCTACATATAATGCTGCCTAGGCGCATACAATCTCCCACAATTCTAATATAGCAAGAAACCAGTCAAATGAGACATAAGAATTCAACATTTACCTTTATCACCATGAGCTACATTAACATTCCTTCTCTTTAATATTGAAGGAAACGTCAGAGCTTTTTCCCTTTTGCTTGATGAGTTATAGCAGGTGTGGTGAATGCTCATGTAGCCAGAAAAATAATAACCTGCTCCTGCCTCTGATGTGGCACCACTCCCTTCTTGGCACCTTCTCTGGTGCCAATCCACCCATGTGCTGGCTGCTTTGTTTCACTGCCCTGCTCTTTCCACCCTCTGACCAGTTAGCACTCATCTCTCCTGTACCCTCCCAGCTCTATTGATAATGTGTTTAACATTTACTTTGATGCTGCTCCTTGAGGCTTTTCAAAATCCTTCCTGGAAAGAAGACCATTAAAAACAAACCATTCGGGGAAAGACAGGGAAGAAAGCTAAAGCAGAAAGGGCACATACTTGTGTACAATATACTCTGTTGGGCTTTGGCTTGCTGCAAGCCTGAAGATGACTTAATGCAAACCTGTACTTCTGTAAATAGGGAATAAATACTGTGTTTTTCTAAAACACATCTGAGCTAATTCAATAAATCCTGACTTACTGGTTGCTACTTGTGCAAATATCTTCATATTAAAACCCAATAAATTACTATTGAGCTGTCAGATCAGTAATACAGATATTCCTAAGGCTGAAAGATTGTCTATAGTTTTTTTCTCTACATATTTACTTACTGCAGAGGCTACCAGCATGGACTAGCACAAGCCAAATTGCTCCATATCTGTACACTGTGGAAGAACTTAAAGTAGCTTATGAAACACACTCTAGGATTGTTTATTAAGTATGGCAAGGAGCTTGGACTAAAATCATGTTCAGCCCTCACGTGCCTGAATTATGACTTTTCAGTGCTATTTTTTCCCTCAGTTAAAATTATCCATGTGCCAATAGGTAATTAATATGTAATGCCTTGGCACAATCAGAACATAGAATTGCATTCAGACAGATTGTGTAGGGTTTTTCAGTGCTCTTGAAGACTGTACTCCTTCTAAGCATTTATAGCTTATCTAGTAATATTATCTCCTGCACTAGCATGTTTGGTGGGGGTTTTTTTTGTCTTACTATATGGAGAGTTAGAACCTATACCTTACTGCACCTAACCTACTAACGCATTGAAGCATCCATTTAACTTCAAGTTGAGCTCCAGATCTCTGCTGCATCCATCTCTTTCTTCATGTATGTATCGTTTAGTTTTATATTGCATGTTTTGCAAGATTTCATGAACTATTCAACATCCCAGTTCTATAGTCTGCACTAGAGACCAACAGGTGTGAGTTCATCTACCAATACAGTAAATAATGTGTAATATGAGGGAGGACAACTTGGTTTTCATCTTAATTCTTTCCAGTAGCTTTAACTATATATACAAATAATGACAGCTTCCTGTGAAATGTTTTCCTATTTTTGGAATGAAATGGTTTGCATATAATTTTTTACGGTGAGTGTAAAGGGGTATGGACCTTCAGATTTAAATTGCCTTTGCTGTAAATTAATGTTGCTGAAGCAAATGGATATACTTGAACCTACAGTGACCTTGTAAAATACTAGCGGCTATTCAAATAAAACTGAGTCTATCTGGATTGGAATAGGGAAGTGAAATTGGTTCATCTTAAGTTTGTTAATTTGGTAATTGTTACCGTAAAGAGTGTTTTTACTTCTTGGTATGATCACTAGAAGACAATGCATAGCCAGTATTAAACCAGAGTAGGTACAGATGATAAAGGCAAAGCTTAATCTTGCTAGGATTAGTGACTCTAAATTGATATGACTGAAAAAACACTGAAAAATGCTGAAGCTGGGCAGCTTCAGGGACTAGCAAAATGTCTCACCTGGTAATTTTCAAAACTCTTTAGAGACACTGATTGTACCTGGAACATCTGATTTGATTACCAAAATAAAAAATGTCTACTGTAGTAGCCTCATCTGTACTTTAATTAAGAGCTTTGTGTTTAAATATAACCATCTGATCCCCTGAGGTTATTTTTAAAGTAAGCTTCTAGCAAGACAGCAGTGTGGTGGATTAGAGGCTTGGAATTGAGGAAAAATCATCATTCAGCATGCAGTTTAGAATAATGTGTGCATATATACAGATGCATGTGTATACAACATCATGTAATGAGATACAGGGCTGGATTTATTAAAGCCAAATGGAAAGATATTTCCTGTTCTAATATTCTAGATCTCTTTTAATATATGTGATGCAGATATTGCACTGCAGTCTGATTCACGTAAATACCACAATAGCACATCAGTCTGATCTGTGCAATGAAAGCTCAATTTTTCTAGAAACGTAAAACCAAGTGCTGTCTGCATCTACAACTCCATCTAACAGCAGCTGCTACACTTGATGCGGATATCTAAGACATATCACCCATCAGCTCATCGTTTATCATGGAGTATGCACGCATGAGCTGAAAAGCAGCAGTGCCAGATAAAGGACACACATGGAAAATGAGCAGCGGGGTAGCAGCAGACGTGGCAGACTGGGGGTGCTAATGAGTAACATTAAAAAGTGAGGAGTGGAGGGAAGGGTGAACGGTTCATACAAGATGTGGCTGAATATGAAAAGCCAGATAACAATGGATTTTTCTGGTTCTTATTTGAGAAGATAACTTACAGCTTCCAAATTTTAATGGGCAAGCATGTGCATCCATGGGGAAATCTTCAAGCTGCATGGGACATTCAGCAGAGATGGTCAATCTGTGGGGCAATAAAAAGAAAACACATAATTTTTTTTCAGCACTTTCCTTTTTGGGCTCTCACCAAAATACATGAGTGCTGCCACAAACAAGCTTTTCCTGAAGATACATCCTTACCTGCTGAAATCACAGCAACCTCTGTTAAATTCAGTGTGAGATAAGCACTGGGTGTGCATGCCACAGGCCTTATCTAGTAACACTGACGCATGGAGTTCCAACAAGATTATTCTTTCTTATTAGTATATGAAGGAACTCCTATGCTAAAGCTTCTGCCATGCACCTTATACTTCTCTGCTTTCTGTAGATACTGCAGCTGAACTTGGAATTTGACTCCTGAATATAGCACCGTTACAGAGATAAAAAAGCATTGACTTTATATATAGATGTAACTATTTAAATACATAAAATAAATATTTATAATTAGTATATAGTATGAATATTTTAAGCTATATTTAAATTTCTGTATAAAGCCAATTACATATATACACTACTTTATATAGCAATATGCTTAGTTCCTCTGGAAATCACATGGTATCAGGTCAGTTCATTTCAGTTCAACATACTGTGAACTACCTGGGCACCTTGTTAGGAAAAATCAACAGGGTCATTTTCTCTAGTGTATTGCCTAGGGAAGCAATCCTATCTTGGACTGTCCTGCCACTGTTGGGAAATCATTGAGCTAGAGTGAACATAAGGCAAGGAAAAACTCTTAGGGAAAAATAGACATATCCTGTGGATGTTCTGTGACAGATCAAGTTGAACACAAAAAGTCTGAAGCAAATTTCTGAGCAGTGCAATATCAGTTACACTGATATCAAATAAATATCTCAAATATCTCAAATATTTAAGATATATCAATTATCTCAAATATATCAAATACATCAAATACATCAAATATATCAAATATATCAAATATATCAAATATATCAAATATATCAAATATATGAAGAGAGACAAAGCTTATTTTTCTAGGTATGTGCATGCAGCACATAGCACAATGAGAATCAGTTTTTATTATGCCATTTTGCTATTTGCATAATACAGATGGTTTGCTCAGGATAGTGAGCATGCAAATCTCATTTTATGTTATGATCACTCTTATGGTTTTCTTGGTTTATGCTGCTATTCGGCCTCAGAGGCTGCAGACCAGAGACACCTAAAGCCTTGCAGACTGCCGGGTGCTGGGGTGATGCAGGGCTCTGCTGGAGGGCAGCCTGGTTCCTTACCAAACAGCAGCCTGGGGGCCAAAAATCTGCAAAGAAATCCACAGCAGCCTACTTGCAGAGTGCAAAAGTAGCTCTTCCTATCAAAACAGCTACATGTAGCCATGGTCCCCAGCTACATATACTCACTGCTTCATATTAGCACACCAAAGCGAGTATTCTCGCTACAAGGACTTCTGCCCAAAGGGATTGTAAAGGGTAAAAATCTCTCCATGTACAGATGGCACACCATTCAGCCAGTCCAATTCAATACAACACAATAATGCCTTGCTGGGGCACTCCAGCTACACGGATAATAAATTAGGGGAAATGGCTCCACTCTCTGCCAAGGCACAGAAATTCTGGCGCTTTACTAATAGCTGGAAATGGCAAAATAAGCACAGAGAAGTGCAATAGTGTCATTGGCTAGAGATCGTATCATGAGGATGAGCTGGGAAACCAGGAAGGAAAAAGGTGGACTGCAAACAGTGAATAGAAAATGTAAAGATAATACACCATATAAAGCAAAAGAAAAAAAAATCCAGTTTAGAACAGCAATAATATAACATTTGGTAAGAACAGACAGGAAATCTACAATACAGCAAAGAAATTTCTGATGCCTGAAATAACTGCTCTTAGGCTAAACTACTCTTAGACTTTATTCTTGTGAAAGGAACTTTAAAATCACTAAAATACAAAGTTGTCTGCAGTGGAGACTACCCTTGGGCACCAAAGCCAGCGAAGTTACAGTCACTGAGAGTGCTACATGGATGAATTTAACAATTGGTTCCAGAGGCATCCTGCCCAGAATTTGCAGCCTTTTTATAAAAATCACTCTAATGGACACTTGAAAACAAGGCTGCCATCCCTCCAATGCATCATTATATTTTCTGTACTAAGTATTACAAATTTAATTCTCTTAATAAATTCAGAAACCTTGGTCCAAGTGCCATAAGAAAGCTGGCATGTTTTAGCTGCTGTCCATCTCCTGTCTCTTTGTCTACCAAAAGTTCAAGCATGTTGTTTCAAAGGCTGAAGCTTGACAACATTTTAATACACATGCTTGTCATCTGCAAACATCAAAGGAGGGAATCCCTCTATGCATCCTACCAAGACAGCAGCTGTGGAATCAGGGAGTGAAGGACGATTCAATGCAAAATTATGAATAAGACTTTCTGTTTCATCTGATTGTTCTATGAATTGTATCCTGCTGCCTGCATCTCTAGAAATAACTCTTGTGTGGAATGAGGAAGACTGTAAACATTCCTCAACTGTAAACATAGAAAAGAAGTGAAGATGAGGTGCACAGAGAATGTGACCTAGCAGAATTTAATTAAGTCCCTCCAGAAATTACTTTTGCCTGTCTTAAATGAAAGAGTAGCACATAAGTCTGTAGGGCACAGGGCTGTCACTACCTGTCTCAGAAGCTGCAAAGCCCCTGGTTGTACCAGGGCTACTCCTGTGACCCCTCAGACTTCCTAATCCAGCAAAAGGTGACATATTCCTTCACAGGCTGGTGCCTGGTGAGCTCTTCCAGGTCTAGCCCAGGGGTAGGGAGAATCAAGTACAGCAGCTGCAAATGTGCTTGGGTACAGCCTTTCCTTTAATTAACATGAATTCTTTGGGTGAATAAGTTCCTTTTGCTCCCTTTCAATGATACCTGCACGCTTCTTTCCCTCTCATCCTAGGGCCACTTCTAGTCCATCCATCCTGAAGAAATGAACTAGCTATACCTATTTGTTACATGCTATTCTTAAAAAGTGTGTAGTCGAGCCTCTTATGCAATTTTAAAACACTCATTGAAGACTCTCCTAGCTACCTCTTACAAAGAGTGTGCTATCTGAGGCTTGTGAAGCGTCTTGTAATAGGCAATGCAAGAGTAAACTTGACTATGGGTTCTGATACACCCCATAAATGTCACCACTCTGAATTTCTGCTCTGTGCCTAATAGGAGCTCTTTTTTACTACTGTCTGAGGACCTGAAAAACAGAGTCACTAAACTGACTCCTGGTTCAAAGAGACTGTATTTTCTAGTGCATACAGAAAAACAAAACAAAAAAAGCAAAAGAAAAAAAAACCAGCACAGCAGCCATCTCTTACACTCTGGGGCTAGAAGTATGGGTCGTTGAATACAGAACTGTTCCTAGGTGCAGAGTACAAACTACATATTCATACCATAGCTACAGGAGTCACAAAGAAATTGGTATTTGGATCTGCTCCTTCAAACATCACCTGAGGAGGTATTTGCACACTTTGCCTTTTAACATCGTGTTAAAGCTTAGGTACCCTTTGCATACCCTAGTTTGCACAGCTGATTATAACAAAATTACTCTCAGTTTGCATTTATTGAAAGAAGAGAAAGGAAGCGTTGGCACGTGTACTTGAAACAGCCTTTGCTTAATTCTTTTATTATGGGCACTCCAGAATGATCTCGCTGTGCTCATTTGCAGCACGGTTATCTGAGCTAGACACAGTCTCCACACCAGGATTTTTCTGTTGCAGCACAAGCACTGCTCAAACTGCAGTTTCTTTCCAACAGAATCATTTAAAAGCTTCCCTCCTCCACCATCAATCTGTCTTAATAAAAGCCCTATGGGATTAGTTTCACTCAAACAGAGTTTCTGACAAGATTTTAAGTGGCTGTTAAAGGTCCTTTACAACAGGAGGACAAACCCCTGATTTTATTGAGTTAATAGTAAAATTCTCCCTGACTTCAGTGGTGCTGGTACTCACCCAGCATGGGTAACAAACTCTGGTTACAGCTGCTGATTTATTATTAACAACAAAATTTCACTTTCATAATGCTCCAGCTACTTACACTGCTATCCAAATGTTAATCAACCAACAAAACGCTACAGCATACCTTAACTATCTGAAAAAAAAAAGAAGTTAGGTCTAAAAAAATTACTTCACTTATCATCCATAATTGCACATGAAAGTTTCATCAAAGCTTCATTATGTATAGACTTTACTTTAAGAACATAAAATGATTGCCAAAGTTCTTTCTCAAGAAGACAGACACGTAAGTGAATAACCTTTGAAGGAAAGCACAACAATTCAAGCAGGACTTCCTCACTCCAGAAAAGTCACCTTCAACCATTGTCACTGGAGAATTAAGTATGACGATGCTTTCCAGAGGCTGTCGCTTTTTAACGAGAAGGAGGAGAAAGAGGTGTTAATGTCAAGGATGTGTTGAGGAAATAAATTCAGGTGTTTGGGAGCCAGACATGTGCAAGCGAGTTTTAGAAGAGAGGTGTGAGTCCCTTGGCAGAACTCCCAGGGGCACGAGGCACCCCGTCTCACAAGAGCCTGTTTTAGGGCACTACAGTAGCCTCCCCGCTGTTCCTGTGATTTCCCTCAATGCAGGGAGCATCTGCTCCTGCTCGTGGAAAAAGAGCTGGGAGAGTGAGCAAAGCTATCCTCTCTCTGCTACCCTGGAAGTGCAGAAAACACTTTCTGGAGTATTATCTGCAGCTGCCAGCCAGGAGGTGAGGGCAACCACCTGCCTGGGGACCCAACAGACAGCCATAACAACTTGCTTTTTCTTATCAGCTACTGGCTTGAGTATGCAACCAAATTAAAACAGAGAGCTCTAGAAGGAGAGGGGAGCAGAAAGGCAGAGTCACCAATGGCTTTTGGGAGGAGTTGACTCAAGATAAGTGTCGAGTAACATGAATTATTGATGAAGGGGACACAATAGAAGTTTTGTCTGCTCTGAGGTATTTGGGCCAGAGAGGTACAAAGCTCTTCTACCTGTTTGCCCTAATTCCCAAACCAGCTCTGTCTTCTTAGTTGCTTATTTCTGTGCACTGCCCTTGCCCCTGATTAAAGGGAACATTTTAATGCTGTGATTTGGCCCTACCTGTGCTGGCAATCAGTACCTGCTGTGGGTCTTGGGCCAGAATGGACACAGAAGAGCTATGGTGCCCTTCCCAGTACAGGGCCAGCCATCACTATTTTCCTTAAGAAAAGGTAAAATGTTTGCTTGAAACTCATCTCAAATGTATTTCAACATCTCCCTAACATACCAAAACAGAAGTTGAGTGAATCCAGCCTTACCTAAGCCATATCTCACTGAAAGGGACTAGCTGTCTCCCTGCAAAGGGAGACTTCAGGGTCAGGTAAGACCCTTCTCAGAAGCCTACCCCAGAAAGAGCTTTGCTGGGTACCTGCTCTGACAGGACCTCAGTAGAACCATTTGAGCCCTTGTGACACCTCCAGTGTGCAGTCTCATGCACTCATGAGGATAACAGAATAATGGAGACTTGCTGGTTTGGGTTGTGCTTTTTTTTCAAACTGTGAACACATTGTTAGGTTTGTGAAATTACTCATTTAGCATTGACTCAGAACACAACAATTCACTCATCCTCCTACTGTGATGTATTGGGAACAATTCTATAACTAAATTGTTATTCCTTTCAAAGGGTTTTAAAGTAAGACTTGTTTCAGGCCCCAGCACAGTAAGTGTGCAGTTGAGGGAACCAATATCTCGCTGTGTTCCTTAAGTAAACATGATGTGTACTTGCATGTATGCACACAGACACACACGTATAAATATGTAAAGACATTTCTTGCTTCAGAAGCATTTCCCATACAGACCTAATAAACTCTGCTGATGGTGGTAATAGTGGGTTACATAACACAGCACAGAAGTGTTAGGCTGTATCAAGCCACAGTATTGATGGCTGTTAAGTCTCACCCTGAAACTTGTCTCTGGCTGGGTCACTGCCTGCAGCCTGGCTTGGAGGAGAAAAGTGATTATTCTCAGTAACACAGACACTGCCTTGTTCAAGAATCTCCACCACTGTGTTAGAGAAGAGGCCAAAATATGGACTCAGTGCCTTGTTCTGCACCTCTGTGTGGACTGTGGAGGCTGCTCACCACTGCTGCTGATTTGTAACACCAGTTGTGCACTCATTTGCTTGGAATCCACCACACGAAGGCAGAAAAGAAACTAAAGATATGAGCTGGAGTGAGGTGGTCTGCAGAAATTTGTCTTAGCCCGTTTTTGCTTCATAATCACTCTGCCAGGAATACTGTTGTTTTCCAACTTTCCTGTGATGCTGCGATGTGTTATCTTTATGTGACACTGGAATGTGCTTTGAAAATGCCACAGGGAAGGGACTCTGGAAGAATAAGAGTTTCAGTTACTGATGTTTTTGCAAGCTGTGAATACATAATGCAGATGCATGGTGTACTTGACAGCAAAACCCTCATTTTAAGCAAATCAAATTCCTAGTATAGCTTACACTGAAGTGAGAAGACAGAGATTTTAATTGCCTAGATTAATTGTGCTGAAGACTAGGTTATCCTGAGATGATACGAGGTGGATAGGACTAATCTCAAAAGCTGTGCCACTATAGGAAATGACTTGCACGTGGAGTAGCTTGGCATACTCAGAGCGCAGTCCTAGACAGGGGCAGGGGAGATGATCAGTCTCTAGACTCAGAAAGAACAGAAAAAGGCAATGAAGCAACCAATAGGACACTTAAATTACCTGATCTTTGACAAGAATTTGGTGGGTTATAGAAAGAATCACATTTCCAGCTCCTGGTAAAAGCTTAAAATAGAAGTAATACATTTCATTCTACAGTTATTCTTTAATATGCATAAAACCAATGGAGCAGAGTTTGTGCTTATCCATCCTTGCCATGCAAGGTGTCTAATAAAGTCCATAAGCAACGTAAAACTTGCTGGAAGAAGCTCAGTTTTTTATCAGACTAAAAGCAGTGCAGTAAAAATCCCAAGCTTTTTGGCAGTCAACTCTTTTAGGTTCTCTGCCTACAAACCTTAGTCTTCTAAAGAAACTTCAGACCAATATGGCTATACAGCTACAAATGCTATAGCACAATATCATACTCATCTACCTGACAGTTTCACTAAAAACCTCTCCAAGCCTTCTCTCCTGGCTTCTCTCTTATCCATGATGCACTCTTCTCAACATCCCACGAGGAAGGCCTTCTTATTTCTCCTCTGCAGGAGTTTTTATTTTTATTGTTCTTGAATTAAAAAAAAAAAGTCTAATTAGCGATGCTGAGAAGCTGATGCAATTGTCGATGCAGGTAAAACGGGAAACAAGATCTTAACTAGCATGCCACACATTTCCCCGAGTCTGCACATGCTACATGTTTTGCACGAGGGCTGGACTAGATGATTTTCTGAGGTCCCTTCCAACCCCTAACATTCTATGATTCTATGTGTGACTATGATCTCCTCAGCAGCACAGCCATTTGGTGGCATGTTCAGCTATGTGTTAACTGCAGTAAACAAAAACATTCTTGAAATGTTGTGTAAGAATGAACTATGAGCCTCTCTTGGGCTCTCAAGAGAGATCAGTCCCAGCTACTGGCAGAACCAGCTGGCAATGTCAATTCCTGGTGGCACTCAAGTGCACAGGGTGTCATCCAACCCTTGCATTCAGGGGTAAAAAACCAAGTAGACAAGGAAAAAGAAAGCTCCTGCAGGCACCCTAGGTGATGGAGGCTAAGGACTGTGATGGGCACAGCCCAGTGCACCCGTCCTCCAATTTTGATACCACTTGTTAGACGATTTGATCAGTGCAGGTTTTCTGACTGGCCAAAGTAGCTTTTGTTCCTTCGTTTTTGCCTGTCAATATGGCACACATTCTCCCTTTGATAAGGGTTACTTGGATGTACAGCCAGCCTACTCCTTCCTACCAGTTCATACAACCTTTCTATTTGTATGGACAGCACAAAACTGCATGCAGTATTTTCTACAGAGAAAAATGACATGCATTTTGTAAATAAGAAGGAGCAGGGGAGACCAGCTGGGCAGTACCAGCCCATTTAGGCTCTCTCACATCTAGACTAGGATGCACAGACATGGGAGGGCAGGTAGGAGGGATTACGATCTGGCAACCCTAGATGCAGAGCTGAAATCCTTGGTTATTTTCCATAGTTCAGATGAACAATCTAGAGCTCCAAAACATCTCAGCACAATTTTTTTTGCCACTCACATTTAGCCCAGCTTTTTATTAGCCACGTCACAGTTCTGTGTCCACTTGCCAGGTCACCTCTCATCTACGTCTCCTGCCTTTTATGTAACTTCAATGCTCCTCTGCACCTCTGTGTGAAAGGCGGGACTGTAGCACTAGGACAAGGGGTAATGGTTTTAAACTAAAAAAGGGTAGATTTAGACTAGATATAAGGAATATTTTTTTTACGATAAGCATGGTAAAAGACTGGAATAGGTTGCCCACAGAGGTGGTAGAAGCCCCATCCATTGAAACGTTCAAGGCTAGGTTGAACAGGGCTCTGAACAACCTGATCTACTTAAACACGTCCCTGCTCACTGCAGGGGAGTTGGACCAGATGACCTTTAAAGGTCCCTTCCAGCCCAACACATTCTACGATTCTATGATCAACCAATTTGATAATACGCTCTTTCACAGGGAAATGTGCACATGCCTATTCATATGCACGCCTATTGGTACACAGAGGAGGTTGTTCAGCCATCCAAACAGGACATTATTATCTGGGGTTTTTTGGCTTGCTTCTGAAATCCTACATAATCCTGAACAATACAGTCATGAAGTGCCAGGTAAAGGGGCAGACTGTGGGTGCTGGCTGGTCCAGAGGAAGAGCCCTCTGATCTTTCAGCTGTTTCACACCATAAACGATCATTAAACAGGCCTCACCTTACCATCTGATAGCTATTTATACCACCAGCAGCACTAGCATCTGCTACAGTTAGAATCTGTCTGCTATAGAGCAACTTGAGAGGAGGAAGGTCTGGATCTCCTAGTGATATTTGACTGTCCTCATGCTAAACCATGTTCAGTGGTGCACTTGGCTCCTTCTGTCTACCCAGACCTCCCCAGGATGAAGAAATAATTATGCAGCTGGATGGGAGCTCCATGTTCCTATCAAGATGAGTGGGGTTCTATTTCCCCCAGGGTACACACCCTTGCATGCAAACAGGGATTACAGAGCTGTGCCTACACCTCAACAGGTCAGCTCGATGACACCTTCAAAAGTGACAGAAAAGCAAAATCAGGTATAACGGATAGACATAAGTTCTACCACTGGACTGAGCAAACCTATAGATAGTGGTTTGAGTTTCAATTGTTGCATAACTGATGTTTTTAAGGTGCACAGTTAACAGCAAAAACATAGTAGGTATTTATTATTTTGACTAAGGAGGGTTTGTTAATTTTCCTTATCTTCTAGTTATACCTCCAAGTCAAAATGGTTTTTTTAGGAGGACACATGTGTTCATTAGTCACTGCAGAGATGACTGTGGAGCAACAAGACAAACTTACAAAGTTGGACCAAGCCATTAAAATAATCCAGGGTTTTATCATCCCTTCTGGTCCCAAAGTTTCCTGGCCCAAATTCCTCACAGGAGTGTGCAAAGGGAAGGCCAGCATTGCTTGCAGAAATCATTCCTAGCTTTTTATAGTGGATATAGTAGATATAATGGATAAAACCTCAGGATTTTAGCTACAGCCTGATGAAAAAGACTTACTTCATCTTTTATAGCAACCAGATAGAAATAATAGTTAGGAATTTTTTAAGTAATATAAGCGTGACTCTAAGATACAAATGTATGTGTGTGTGTTTTCAATTTAACAGCAGAAAATGTAATAAATCAGGATGAACATCAATAGAAGACAAGCTAACGTAATAAAATCTTTTAGAAAGTAACTGAGGTTTACAAAGGCAACATCTTAAGACTGCTACAGAAGAGAATAGACAAAAGACTAGAAGTAAGCACTGCCACTGGACTACTTATCAAATGACAAGCCATGTGCATTTTTTCATCTGCATCATCACGCCAAGACACTTTCCTGTAGAAAGGCTGAAGAAGCCAAGTAGAAAGGAAAGAGGCAATGAAGACTATTCTTACCCATGCCCATTGCACAGCCTCACTCAGCTACATATATTGGTATTTTGATTTGATTTAAGCCTTCAAGAGAAGGGCAAATTACTGCGAATTTCCTACAGCACAACTGTGGTGTAATATGATCCAGGATTAATTTCTCATTCCACCACAATATGTTCATCTGATCAGACATTTCTGAAGACATCTGAGCCTTTCCCGTCTTCTTTTCTGAAGTAGCTCAGAGCTGCTCTCCAGCCTCCCTAAGCCCTTTATTCCTCACACATCTACTTTCTAAGTACGTCAGATACCTGTGTTCCAACCTGCAGTACCTTCTAATTATTCCTCAGTACCAAGCATCCTGACCCCAAAACCCTTCTACAAACATTCTGCGGGGTCTTCCTTTCATCTAAACAAGCAAAGGCAAGACTGCAATTTATTGGAGTTTCTTGAGCTCCTCCTAAGATGCAATATACTCCCTCCTACACTGACCTAGACTAAAGTGGAGGACTGAGCCCAATTTAAGTGCTATGCTTAAACAACCTTGGGCTTTATGTTGCATGGAGAGGAAACTGGGCAAGTCCTCCACAACACAGCTACAGGACCAGTTGCTTGCCAGAACATCCCACAGCTTTAGGCATCTGAAACACTACCTATCTCCATGAGTACGAAGGTGGGAAACAGCAGTGGAAGAAAGTAGGATGGAACTCATGGCTTAACACAGATATCAATAGTATCAGCAATTACCCTGCACTCCTTTTTCTGCCACTGTGAAAAAAAATAGGAACCCCCTAAAGCGTAAACGGAGAGAAATAAGCATCTTTCATACTAAAGTAGACATCTGAAATAATGCAGTCACCTAACTCCCTAGGAAGGTCTCTCCCCTGCACTGGGAGCAATTCTGAGCCAAGAGGTTCAGATGCAGCCATCAACATTAGAGATGATTAAAATTAGCCAAGGTGAATCCCACCCATCCTGCCTGGTGCACGCCACCACAGCATATTTTAGATTACTCGTTGGCAGTCTGATGCTTCAGCACAAAGAAAAATGCGTTTCAGGGGATGGTATTTCCGATTAGGCAGATGGAGATTTTAATTTCAGTCTAAGTTAAATGACTGGGGACTTCACTGTAATGTTATCCTCCCCTGATAATAAAAAAAAGAGTAGCCATAACAATTCTTCATCATCTACCAGGTACTTCCAAAGCCCCTAGCTGCACAAGCTGGGTTCCATCTGCAGATTTGAGCAAAGATAGAGTCTACCAGCACAGCTGTGCTTTCCTGGAATTGCTTTGGGGGTACCTGTCAGGGTACTGCTTCCCTCCAATTTCTGTTCAGTAACCTTGCCCCCTCCACGCACACCTGGGACATCAGGTCAGCCCTCCTGGTTCATCCTTACAAAGCTGGAGGAGCAGAAGGATATCGGGTAGAAATTGTATCAGCTAATCCCAAGGGAAGGTTGGGTCTGCCTTTGTGCTCAGTGCAGACCTGGAACTAAAGTTGGACCTCTTGTAACCCCTCAAAGTCCAAGCAAGCACTTCCCTCATCCAAGGATGAGCTGGTTTGGGTTTAGATTTTGTCTTTTAATCAATTCTGTCCTTGCTGTGCAAGTTCCCATCTATGTGATAGAGATCTTTGTGGGGCTCTGCCCACTTTTATTAACAGTAGAATAGGCTATTGTCACACATTCTACATAGGGACTATATTTGGGCAGGTCATAATTGCCCATTTTGAATATATTACGTTAGAGTCTCCTCCAATGCCTTTCTCTCCCTGTGGGTAACTCCAGCCACAGATTTTTCAAAACAACAAATCTCAGTTCCTTGAAGGACAGCTTTTGAGAACTAGGGCAATGTGCAATCAAAGGAGAGAGACAGGAACTGATAGGCTTGGTGTTAAAACAAGAATCCTGCTGCTATCCTCAGGGAAGGGCCCTTCGCTTCATATATCTCTATTTTCTCTCACTCTGTCAAAATCTGAATTGATGAAAAGCAGCTGAGAGTCCTTGCCACCACGGCAGTTTTTCATCACTCTGCAAGATTCAGCCCAATGTGAAGAAATTATTTTTTTCTCCTTCCAGCTTCAGGCAGTTTGAAGCTTGAATATGAAAGAAAAGGCAGCAAGTCTAACACAGGAAAAGGAAATGTGTATTTGTATGGCTTGATAGCTCCTAATTAGTTTTGTAATGTTTATACAATGCCCAAAAGCATTGACAGATCTCTTTCTGTAAATATAAATGGATGCATAAATCAAATCTTCCCTTTGAAATAAGAACAACATATTCAAATTGGACAGAAATGTTTCCATCTAGACAGCTGGCTGATTGAAAACTAGGGATTCTTTTTAAAGCATAGATTTGCTGGTCACTCCTCGCCCAGGGTCACACAATCAAACTCGCATCTGGGAAAGGCTGCCTTCTGGCAAAGTTAGTGCCTTCAGAACCCGCACAGTTTTCATAGAGTGGTTTTCCCTTAAAAAAAATACAAGTAAACAAAACCTATGCTTTCCCCATGAAAGTCTTGAAAGCAGCACCGTATCTTCCAGTCAACTGGTTTTATAATCAATAGTTCTACAGCATAAAATGGTTATCTTGCTAACTGAGTGCCTCATGTAAGAGCAAACTGTGCTAACACACATTCAGGACTTGTACAGTTGCACATATAATTTTAACGCTCAGTGCTAAAGTAAGAAACAGTATTTTGAGGCGAGCTAAGTCAGTATATTTGCTGCAGAGCAGCAAGCAGTGTGGTTATGCTGCCATCAAGTGGATAGTGATCCTACACATTGATGAATCACACATATCTTCCAAGAGCCATAAAGATTATTGTATTTCAGGGCTGTACTAAAAATTTTGGGGGTTCTTAACAGCATACTGACAAATTTCTGCAGTTTCCAGCTGATAAATTATGTATTTTCAAATTAATGGCATTTAACTCTAAACACTCTCAGGATCTCTGGCAACCTTCAGTCACCATAACACAGGGAAAATTTGTTTGTACACTCTTCAGACATATGATCATGTTGTATTTAAAATCCCAAATTATACCAGATCCCTGGCAGTCCTAGTGGTAGTAAAAGGGGTTTGGGGTCCTTTCAAAATGACGGTGAGAATGAGTCTCTAAGGAGTCTAGCCCTTGTGATAACACAGGAAGATTTTTCAGTATCTACAAGCTGATAGAAAATCATTTTAAAAAGTCTGTAAGATGCTGGTGAAAAGTTAATTTATGGTCCAAACGTTTAGCTCTAGCTAATATGCTCTACTTCAATTTCTGGCTTCTTAACAGCTTTTTTTCTGGCATTTTACAGCAAAGTTTATCAGAGTTTCTGTCTTTACAGCCAATTCCTACTGAGTGAAAAAATGCAGCCCACTGGGACATGCTGGTTCTCTTCTTAGCCTGAAAAGATTGCTTAAATAATTGTCCCCATTTTTCAGAATAGTTTCATGGAATAAACAAATTTTATGCTTTTTACAACATTTATTTCTCGGATAAGATAAACTAAATATCTTCTAAGTTTTTAAAGAGGAAGAATCAAATTTTTGCCTCCATTTGCAAAGACATTTTCTATACAGATTAAGTGAAACATGTATTTGCTAGTGCTTTTTACCAGTGTTATTACTAAAAAAACCCCATAATTTAGAAGTGGAGATGGACAACACTCCCCTCTAGGGGCAGAAACAGAGTTTGCAATATCCTATTCAGCAACACATCATTTGTAAATCACATTAGCGAAATAAAACGAATAGGGCCTAACAAAGCAAAGACAATCAGAATTATTAAGTCATCCCCTGCAGAGAACGCTGCTGCCTATGAAATCTTTCTAGAGAGCACGTTGTGTTCCTATATTCATGCAGAAGGGTTTTAATACTGCATGTATATAGAAGCCCATTTATCAGATTTGCCTAGCAACATAGACCCAATCAACTTCTGACCTACACAACGTATCATCAAATGCAATATGCAAAGAATTCATTTTTCTTGATAAGTAAACACATGTATCATGCTAATGTATGTACTGACAAGTGATAAAGCTGCAAGTTTGCTCAGCTGATCCTACTCGGTATATTTGGAAGTCAATAAGATGGAAGGTCAGCATCGGCTCGGCTGCTTTCCTCCTCTTCATTCAGGCAGCCAGATGCGAGGTTGCAAAAGCAATTCAGGCATCTCCGTCAATGACAGAGGGTCCAATCCTCCCCGCATGGAATACTCCTACGTACAGTCTGGGAAGCTCGCAATTCCGCCTTGGAAACGAGGGGAATGCAGAGCTAACAGAGGGTTGTCTCCACATCCCCAGATCCTGAGAAGCGAGTAAGCCCAATGGGAGCTATAGAAGATGGGGCTCAAGCCCTGGCTAAAACCTGCTACCTTCAACCAGTGGACCACTGCCGAGACAAGCAGCTCTCCCCTCCAAAAGCCCAAATGCTGTTTCTCTTCTCAAGAAAAACCATGCCAGGTAGCACTGCTGAGCTGTTACCTTTGTCTGGACACAGAAAGGCAGCTGACGGGGCTGGCTGCATGTCATGGCCTCTTCTGCACAGGCTGGGATGGGTTCCTCAATCCACCTTGCAGCAGAGTATCACCCACATTGCTGAAACATCCATCATGAAAAGTAGCACAACCCCATGCATGTTACAAAAGCAGTCTCCTGACTTGCATTCAAAGAGAATAGCACAGACACTCTTTTATTTTTAAAGTTATTACTTGCAATAGTGGAAGGCAAGCTATTTAAAAAGCTTTGCGCTCCATTTCTTATCACATACACCATGGTTAGTGGGAATTTATTTCCACACACATGCACACCCACACACAATACTCTACCCAAAAAAAAGTTATGTTGCATGTTTTTTAGGTTACAAAAGCATTCTGTGTCTTGCTGTAGCCTACAAAAACATCAATCCTAAAGAGCTTTTCCCCTGTGGAAATCAGGGGAAATGGAATTGAGTGGGGTGATGAGAAAGTCTATGTCAAACCCAGGTTTTTCTCCAGCTGCATGTGCTAAGCAGGCCACTGTCTTTTGCTCAGTATACCTATACCCTGTGGCACCTAATGTTACAATACTCTGCCATGCTCACAAGTGAAGCACCTCCACAGAGGAACGCAGGTTGAGCGTCGAGCTCACCCAGGTCTCGCTTCACTACCTCAGGTGGTTCAGCTCATTGCCTCATGAATCGGTGTTTCACTGCATTTCTTTAACACAGTGCTTGCACAGAAATAGCATGCCAGCTGTGAATCCGCCACACGACGCAATGTTTTGCTCCAGGCTCACTGCGATCCCGATCTGGACTTCACGTACACAGGTAATCTGCACAGATAATCGGGAATTGCCTCTGCAGCAGTCTCTGGAGTGGTACTGCTGTAGTCCTAACAGCAGTGAGATCAATTTTAAGGCCAGCGTTACAAATACTTTTGTGAAAATAGGTTTCTCTCATAGTTATTCTGACTTATTCATTTAAGCATATATATGAATCCTCACACTGAAGTTTATTATTGTGGAGATCACTAACTTGGGGGTAGAAAGAACAGCAACACACCCAGAAGATAAAATGAAGGGGTTTCTTCCTTTTTTAAAACATGACCTGTATTGTGTCCAAGTCTTTTTAGTGCTAGTGCAGTTACAACTGTGATGGTCTAAAGCTGTAAGGAATAACTTAAGGATACCTTACTTCTCCTAGATCTCTTTTCCTTTCAGAAGAAGGGATTTTAGGCTGGGGCCAAAATAAATAAATAAATAAAACAGGGAATCTGGGAAGCATCAGGTGCCTGCATATGAAAGCATAATTCCCTTGAGCCTCAATAAGTCTCAACCACTAGGCCCTGGGAGCAAATCTGGAGCTTGTCTTGCCCCACAGAACCGGCCCTGCAGCGGGATGGGGCAACAGAAGGAGCTCTGCTCTCCCACCCCTCTTTGTTGGGGGCCTTCTGCTGAAAACTCAGGCATCTCAGCACCGAACCCCAGGTTCCTGAACACTTTGCTGTGTCTCAGGCACCACTCTGGGCTCATATGTGAAAAGCTCAGAATAACACTTTGTTGCTCAATAGGTTCTTCCTTTCATTTCGTTTTTTTTCAAGTGCTGTCTGTATGAATACGCTCTTGGAGAAAACCTCATTGACAACAGACAGCAGTCTTAATTATTACAGGCTAATTACCTTTAATGAGCAAATTGCTGTACACCAATATGGGACTTGGCCTTAGAATAATTTCAGACAATATCTAACATCACCGATATTACATCTTATATCTAGGTTATGCAATGATGAAGCTTGGCAGTATCCTCTAATCAGACGAAGAGTGTGACCCTGAAGATCTGAGACACCAATTCTCTTCTCTGCCAATAAAATGTGCCAGCTTTGTTTTCAGGAAAGTACTTGACAAAGCAGCTTTACAGAGCTGCTAGTTTATTTCCTTTATCCCTGTGATGATTTGCCTTTTAGCACTGCTACTGAAATAAAATTAAAAAAAATAATAAAAGCTCCAAGAATTCAAGACGTACTGCCCCAGAACAAGATCTCAGTTCTGGCCTTGGAGACAGTCTGCAATCAGCACTGCAGCTGCAAATACAAACAGTACGAGAGAACAGATCTTCATAAAAAACCTGGACTGAATCATCAAATCTGTTGAGAATATGCCTTCCATTTAATCAAAGGAAATATTTAAGCACTAGCAGTATTCAGAAGCTACAAATTAATTGGTAGTTGTAGACAGCAATTATGTTTTCAATTTTTCTTGATATTCACATAAATATGTGTGAAAGATCAGTTGCCCGACCCTATCTAGGAGGGGGGAAGTGACGTTCCCCACAAGTATTGTCAGAGGTAGTTGGGAATGAGCATCAAAAGCAATCGATCCCAGATATTACCTCATGGTATACAGCAGAGTGCCGTCGTCTTCCAGCCGCAGGAGTTTGTTTGGGGTTGTCATGTTGTGAGCAATAGACTTCTTGCCATTGTGGAAAAAGGTATCTGGAGTCCAAATCTTGCTGGCGAGCAGGTTGTTAAGAGGGAGGCGTTGCATAGGTCCTTTGAATCGCAGCCTTTCATCTTTCCAGCTTTGTCGGAAAAAAACGTCAATGGTGTATTCCTGGCACAAAGAAAGAGTCGAGGTATTGCAGGATCGGAATAGAAGCGATGGTTCCAAAAATTACTTCAGCAAAGTAAATACAATGGAGCTGGCAGCCACGTGCTTGAACTTACCATTTCTGTGTCTGAGACAGGACCAAAACTGGTAACATAGATGTCTGTTTTCACCTGAGTTATTCGCTCTGCAATAAATACAGTCTCTGCATTAGTAATTGCTTTAAAATACAAATATGTGCTTGTGATATATTTCTTAATCACGCAAAAAACCTCAAAAGCTTGACATTAAGACGTCTGAGGAGGAATTTCATCTCTGATCAAATGCATATATCGACCTTTGGGAGCCTAGGCTCTCGTCTTATAATCAGTGGAAAGACACAGTTTCTTCAAGGGTACAATTCTTTTGATAGACACATTTTGATCATAGAATCATAGTTTGGGCTGGAAGGGAACTTAACAACCACCTAGTCCCACGGCCACTGCCACAGGCAGGGACACGTTCCACCAGACCAGGTTGCTCAAAGCTCCACCCAGCCTGGCCTTCAACACTTCCACGGAGAGGCCTTCCCCAACTTCTGGACAACCTGTTCCAGTGCCTCACCACCCTCATAGTAAAGAATTTCTTCCTAATATCTAATCTAAATCTACTCTCTTTCAGTTTTAAACCATTACCCCTTGTCCTATCACTACACTCCCTGATAACAAGTCTCTCCCCAGCTTTCCTGCAGGCCCCCTTTAGGTACTGGAAGGCCACAACAAGGTCTCCCCGGAGCCTTCTCTTCTCCAGGCTGAGCAACCCCAACTCTCTCAGCCTGTCCTCATAGAGAAGGTGCTCCAGCCCCCTGATCATCTTTGTGGCCCTCTTCTGGAGCCACCTGAGCAGGTCCATGCTTGTCTTGTGCTGGGAGGCCCACAGCTGAACACAGCACTGCAGGCGGAGTCTCACAAGAGTAGAGTAGGGGAGAAGAATCACTTCCCTCAACTTGCTGGCCACGTTGCTTTTGATGCAGCCTGGGATGTGATTGGCCTTCTGGGCTGGGAAAGCACATTGCTGGCTCATATTCGATACCTGCTATAGGATGAGATGAACTGTATCTTGGAAGGACATTTTCCCCTATGCTGGCTTGAATGATCTGCCTAGTTTCAGACATCTATACTATAGACATCCAAAGTTAGGTGAAATTAATTCTACACTAAAAATTCTAAG
Organism: Apaloderma vittatum; assembly: GCF_000703405.1. NCBI lineage: Eukaryota > Metazoa > Chordata > Aves > Trogoniformes > Trogonidae > Apaloderma > Apaloderma vittatum. Next base: position 9,994 of record NW_009697465.1, on the reverse strand, counting down.
TCTTTCTGGCATCTTTTCAAATCCAGGACTAATTTAATTTAAGGGCAGAAATTTCAGAAGTTCGTTACATAAGATAGGAGCATCGAGCCCTATTTTCAAGCATCTCTGTGTAAAGTGAGAGGAGAAGGAGAGAAAGGGATGAAAGCAATGTGTTGGTCTCACAAGAGGAAGGGGTGGGGGTAGCCAGATTAAAAAAGGGCCAGGAAGAAACATAACAGATGGTTTACACATGGGTAGAAGATGAGAGAAATCTGGGGGATACAGAGCTGAAGGAGGGCTCAACAAGGTTAGGATGGCAAGCAACTATTCACATGTTATGGTTTTAAAATAGCTGCTGTAGAGGTTATCAAAATGACATATCAATACAGATTTGCTGTAGCTTTCTAAAAATGGATGGTTTAGGGATCTGTTTTTAAGAGAGATTTTTGTCACTGGCATCATTTTATACATGCTGACCAGTGTGGGAACCGTGCAGCAACCTGCTAGTGCCCTGTCTCGCTGACCTTAGGGAGTACCAGAAAGAAAAGAAACCTGAACTTCATTCAATTACAGAATAAAATGCATAACGTGTTTTCTCCTAACTCACTCCTGATGACCTCAATGACTGCGAGAAAAAGGCTTTCAGTGACCTTTGTATTGTTCCCCATTTGCCAGGAGACAAATCTACATTTTGGGCTTCGTTTAGCTAAAGAAATACAATTCCATCATCAAGGCCCATGTCAAGAACAAGTACCCATTTGGGAGGGCATCATGTAGACGATGGTCTCACGTAGCTGGGGATCAGCCGCAGCAAATATGTAATCCTACCTCCCAGTCCTGGGCGCAGTCGGTTGTCGTAGCCGTCCAGCAGACCATCCAAGATCCTGGTGAATATAGTGATGTTATCATTGGTGTCCTCTTTTCCTGCTGCTGTTGGCGTTTGCGAAAAGCTATGTCACGCAAATGAAAAGAAACATGTCAAAAGCCGTGCCAGCTTCAGGGGGCTTCAGTCCCAAGGGAATTTTGAGATGGAGCCTCAAAGCCCCTGCCCTCTCCTGCTGCTCCAGCTGAGTGGCAAAGGGAGCTCTGGCAATTTCATCACTGCTATAAGCAATAACAAATAGTCCTCTCTGGAGGAGGAGGAGCCAAGAAAGGACCTGTGCCATGGAGGTACAGCCCTGGGGTGTACCTGGGGTGTCACTGGGGTGACACCTGAGACCACTGAAGCTCTTGCCATAATGCAGATGGAGATCCCAGACCCCTGTGCCCAGTGCCCTGCCCCACCGCAGCCCATTACCTTCCTGGTGCTGGCACGTCTCCATCCCCTGTGAGGAGCAAGGCCAGCTCATGGGGCCCAAAAAAGCTGTTACTGGTTTTATCCTGGGTCAGCTCTCCAGTCTTTGGGAACTGCATCAGCTGGCAGGAAAGCTGCACGAGCAGTACGGGTTTGCCTGGGGACACTCCTTCAAGTCTGCCTGAAGGTACTTTTTAAACCTTACATGCCAAACAGCTTCTAATTTCCACAGTTTATGTAATTTATTGCCAGAACAAAGTATGAACTCTAACCTTATTTGAGGATAACAAACTCCCATTTCATTCAAAAACCCCATCCCAGACCACTGGGTATCTGAAAAAAACATACTGCAGTGCAGAAAACGCAGTTCTTCGGTCCTCCTCAGTCTTTTGCATAAATTAGTCCTCCCTTGTAGTATGCAAATAACAGCAATGTGTAGTGGGCCTCATTCCATATCTTCTGGGGCAGATTTGTTTTTATCCTGAAGTCTTTTTTATTTCATCGTATTATCCATGGCTCAGACCCAGGAAGCTGCTCACAGCTCATGGCACAACTATAACTTACATTTTTAAGTCCATTTGATTTTCATTTAAAGATGCTTAGGAGAATCTCCTGCCTATTAATGTCTCTGCTTACCTAAAGAACAGATGCATAAGTTTACCCGTAAGCATGCTTCACCTGCAGCAAACAATGAGCATCCCTTAAGACAGCAAGTTTGGTGACACTCGGTGCTTATTCAAGTTTGAGTCTCTGCTGAAATTGCCCACAAAAGCTCCAGCTGCGACAGGGCACATCGCCTCAGTAACAACCGTACCCTGCCTCACACACCCTGCCAGCAGACAGGAATCACACTCCAGCAGCCTGAGCTCCACATAAGCCAGTCACCCAGAGATATAAAAATAAAATTAAAAAAAATCTATGTTTATTTACTACCAGTCCCCAGAGAAATAAATCAGTAAATAAATAGAGAACCTCAAAGCATCCCCCTGAACAGCTTGCCTTGCACAATGCTTCTAACAGATGCGTTAAGCTTACCTAACAGAGCAGGATTTACAAAAAGAAAGACATGCGACCTCAGCTGGGTTTTACCTGCACAAGGTTTATGTTAATGGGACCTCGGTGACACCCATGTCAGAGGTCTGGAAGTTTTAGTGACACAAGACCTGGCTCAGGACAAGCTGCTGGTGGGCAGGTACCCCTCATAGGCATGGGGACCGCTGTGCCTGTTCCCTTTACAGCTTGTGTGCTTCTGCTGGAAAATGAAAGGATGCCAAAGCCGCTCAGGAAAGAGGAGTGAGGCTGGGCAGTGGGAT
>NW_009697465.1:0-7377 GCF_000703405.1 Apaloderma vittatum | reverse complement strand
GATTCCCAGGAAGGCCAAAGCCCATGCAGATGCCTGGCCAAGAAGGCTCCTCGCGTTCCAAGTGCTGCCAGCACTGCTGCAACCCTCAACACCAGAGAGAGCCCAGGCCACCAAGGAGCTCCCCTTTGCTGCAGGTGGAGGCGTAGCCACAAATCTCACCCATTTTTTAGGCCATCCCACCTCACCATGCTCAAAAGACCTAATTGTTTTCTGTGCTTTGACAACAACCTCTAGTGGGTAACTGAGGCAGGCGACACCGTGGATATGTTTGACTATAATGAAAGGCAGTTAATACAGCAGTTGCAAACTGATTAGAGGAACGTTAGACAGCCTTGCACATCAGACAATTCAAGGAAAAAGACTGTATGCTTTTTGTCAATTGTAATCAAAGGGATTCACCATGTAAAGATGAATATTTACAAGCGGCAGCCTAACAAATACAAACAGGGGACAGAAGTTACAGAGGCTCTTCATATGCAGTGACCATAACTAAACCCTAGAATACTATTTTGAACTTTTCTCATTTATTTTAGCTTCTTTTTTTTCATAAGAAATGGATATGTATCATACTGTCTGCCTGCTTCGCTGCATCAATGTAGGAACCCGTTCTCATTTTCAAATGCATCTGACAAAAGAAGCAGAGAGATCAAACTTCATTCCGTTCCTACAAGTTTCATGTGAAGCAGTGACTAGACAAGGGAAGAGCCATCTAAATTAGTGCCTCATTAAGGAAAAATGTGAGGTCAGCAGTCATCTATTCCCTCTGGTTTGCTGACTGGGCCAGTCAGCAGGCATGTAGCTCAGAAACAGCCTCAGCAAAACCAGCCCACCTCTCCTCTGCTAATTAAGAGATATGGAGGAAACTTGCAGGGTGATTAGGAAAGATCCTGGGAGAAAACGAGCTCAGAGGTAAAATGTAGGTGTTGCAATGGGAGGCGGGAACAAGGGATGCCAAATGCGGAGCCGGGATTTATTGCAAAGGTACGGTGCTGGGGGCACAGAATACAAAGCTTCACTAGTTTCTCTGCTCTTGAAAAAGCTTGTTATTTTTAGTGCTTACGGCTGAATTCAAAGGCAATTGAACTCAGAGGGAATATTTCCATTGAACTATTTTTGTGGGGCTGGGACAAAATATACTTAGTTCTAACTGCTCCACTGAATCTAACAAGAGTAATTGATGCTGCGTCCCTCTGTCTCAGCTATGTACATCTTTCACAAGAATAATATACACCTCAAATACTGAAATACTTTTACATCTCCACAAGAAAAGCTAATTAATAGATGAAAAAGACGGAGAAACAACTAGGGCGAAGACTCATAAAAAGTCTGTACTTCATCTGCAAAACTGCAATCCAATTTAGATTTGGCAGATCACTTCATCCGAAAAAGAAGGCATCTGATGCTGAATTTCGGCAAAATGTCAGTGTTATGTGAAGTTGCATTTGCAGATAAATTAGGGTTTGCCATTACTGCAAATGTTACCTTTTTCTTTCACAGAGAAGTTAGCATTTAATTTCTATTTTTTGAGATTGTTGGTGAAATACATGTTTGAGGGGAAGTTCTGAGGTTGTCTTTTATGACATAAGACCTTTAAAATGTACTTGCAAAGTTACATACATATTAAATGCGATAGCTCTACAAATAGAGAGAGAACAGGTGTTATCCTAAATTAATTATTTCCGCACCGCTTAGGTTTTATCAACATATTAGTAGGTAAGCACATTATTGCCTCTCTGCAACCAAAAATGTTTTTATAAGACATTTTCAGTTAGGGATAAAAATAAACTAGAAAAGGACCTTAGGAAAAGGCTAAGAAAATGCAAAGATAACTACATTTAAAGCTCATTATTGAACATAAACTAAAACAGGCAGGAATACTTCTCATCACATTTATTTAATATTGCAATTTCAGAGTGACTGAAAAAATCAGAAGCCACAGAAGGATCCCATCAGTGTAAAATGTAATAACTCTCTAAAGATGTTCAGCTACCTCTTCCTATGAGTTCATCACTCACCATCTTGAACATCAATGTTTTCTTTGCCATCTAGTCAAAATGACAGGTACTATTCATAGCTTAGTTTTAGTAAGAGGAAGATATATGGTAGTTATTTCATGATATTTCCAAAACTTAAAAAAACAGCAATGGGAGAGACACTGGAAAAATAACTGAGGAGTATTTTGCTATCGAAAGTTGTATTATTTTTTTCTCTCTCTTTTAAAAGGAGAGTTTCCAATAACTTGCTTTAATAGGATTGGAATTATACCAGAACTTCAGACAAATTAACACTTTGTGGAAAAGATAGTGGAGAACGCACTTGCACACTTTTTGGATGCTGCCAGCTGGCCAGGCATCGAAGAAGATAGATTTACTTTTCTAACGCGGCTTCTTGCCATCCCTTTCTTACAGATTCTTGAGATCTAAAACTGCTGATATTCTGTGAATTTGTGCAATGAAGATTCAATTCTTTCCACTGGATCAGGCTAGAAGACAGGACTGACTGAAATGATGAAAGGTCTTTGCAGATCCTGGAAGAATAATTTAATACTTTTACTTACCAAGAGCAGTATTTTACTACATTCTGGGAATGAGTAATTTGTGAGCAGCGCAACAAAAGCCTGTTTTTCACAGGGTGACATCTTACTATCTTCACACCCTTGCACCTTAACATCTCTTTCAATAGCTGGAATTTCTCCTAGGGTCATTAACCACCTCCCAGCGCCCTCAGCTCCCCAGGATGATGACCTGCAGCTTCACTAGGAGGCAATGTGTGCCAGGGCTGGTCCTGCACCAAGCATATGCTGGATGGCTTGCAGGTACACACGCCCGCTGTTTGGCCAGCTAGCAGGTCAAGAGATGCTGAAGCTGTATCTTTCTGTTTGGCAGAGGGACTGACTGATGTCTCTCTGCCTCCTTCCTCCTCCCAGCAGTTCTAGGTACCCACTTAAGTTTTCCCATTATTAAGGCTGTCTAATGGGCTCAAAAAGCTAACAGGGGATGTAGAGAAGGAAAGGAAAACAGGATAAAAAAATAAATAAACAGACAAGCATGACTGTGTAAGGATATGATAATTCTTATAAAATTAGTCTTGAAAGTATGAAGAACTCCCTAGGATCTGCAAGTACTTGGGAAGGGATAACCCAGCAGAACTAACTGCTAAGGGCTGCAGAGACTAATTTGAAGTAACAGCCCGGGGGAGAGGTATGTTTAGCCTAAATAGCACGATTATGGTCTTAGTGATAAGGGCTGTGAGCTAGTGGATAAGTGCATGAAACTACAGACACACCACAGACTGAATTCTTGTAGCGAAGAGAGAAGTCTTGCGTTGGCTACATTTAATTGGGATCTTGTTTTCTGTGTTTCTACTAGTATAAATATTATTAGCAGATGGCAACTAAATCCTGGGTACACCAATAACATTCATCCCTCTTGTTTTTTGCCTCTCAGACAAATTGCACATGCAAAATGAAAGTGCAGAGGGGCTATGTGTCACCAGCATGTCCCCAGAGATGTGCCCGTGAATGACAGTCTGGGGCTTGCAAAAAAAGCAAGAGTCAGGATGGATAAGGTTGGCCAGCTTGAGGCTGGCCACATGCTACCGCTTTTCGGGGAGATCTTGGTGGAGGCAGTCACCCACAACACCAGCCCTCACAGGGCTGCCACTATGTGGGCACCCCCAGGGCCCACAAGGAATCGCACAGTTTGTCTCATCTGAAAACACTCATTGTGGTTATATTTGGGGTTTAATTACTCTCTAGCTTTATTATTAATGTTTACTTTCAAGAGAATTGTGAACTGTCTTGAAATGCTTCAGTAAAATACCTTAACTCATTAGAGCATTATACGACTCAAGGCTGAATTCAAGAAATCTTGAAAAGCTTTAAACTGCGCTGGACCATTTCTGAGGAAGTAGACCCATAAAACTGTTACTAACAATGGTGAGGAGCTTCACATCTTCTTCTCATTTCATCTATAGCTTAGAATTTTAATTCAGGTGTTTTTTTTTTAAATAACTTCCAGCAACTATGCTTACAGTCCTTCTCTACTGCTTATCGATGTAGATAACTCTCGATAGTCATTCCACTTCTATGTAAAATCTTAATCACAGACTTTTGCTGAGATTTCTGAAGTAGCCTAGGAGACTGAGATACATAATTCCTGTTTATTTTACAAGGCGTTGTGCATCAAAATCCCCCAAGGTGGCTTTGGCTATGTCAGCAAAAACTGTATTTATGATTTAATATAAATATGGAATGCCTATGGAGAATCATAGAAAAATCTCTGCCTTCATCCATAATGTCCTACTGCATTTTGCTTTTTGATTCATGCTTATTTGACCAATCGCTTTTATCTAGCACATTATAAAACACACTGCAATGTAACAGTGCAGTTCAAACACGGATGAAGCTAATTAAGAACCTGGTAGCAACAGCGAGTATTATCAGTGTTAGATTCTTGCAGTTAATATACCAGCCTCATGTAAATTGTATCGTTCTGTCCTGAAGAGTCAGTCCCAAAGCACTTAGCAAATTACACTCTGAAACTGCTTCTGCCTCTGGAACAGAAGTGCTGGAGCATCCTCCGTCTTTTGAGCAGGGTCAAAATTCAGCCCTCAGGCAGCGTGTGAATGGTGCAGCGAATTAGAACTGCTTATCTCTGCAGGCCCAGACTAAAATTACTAGATCAGAAATGGGGGGCAGTGCGGGGGGGGGAGGTTACGTGATGATCTCATTTTAGTGCACAGAAGCTTCTTGAGTAACGCGCAGAAAACAGGTGTCCTAGTTTCCCCTAACTGTCCTGTTCTGACTATCTGCCGGGTTACAGGTCACACTGAGTCCTACCCGGGACTTAGATTTACTGTTTGCTTTGGAGTAGAAAGGGAGAGTTAACCCCTCCTTTTTTTTTTTTTTTTTAAATTTTTTTTCGCAGCCTCATCAATCTATTCTTCTGTCAGAGTAACACAGTTAAGAAACCCCACACGAAAAAGGTCATGCCTAACTATTGCACTGAGCTGCCTTCCACAGGCATGATGGACAATCAGGAAGGACTTAAGGCTATACCCCTCAACAATTTCTTAATGTGGTTAACTCATTGTCAAATTACAACCATATTAAGATAAGTTTAAAACCAGTCCTGTACTAAGCCCTCTTTGTTTCTATCACAAAGTCCAGGGAGTTTTGTCTTAAACCACAGTGAAAGCAAGATCAGGTTTTTCCAAGGTGAATAAATTAGCATGAAGCTCTTTGCAACCTTTTTACTATGTATCCTACAAACACTCATAAAAGCCTGTTAAGGCCTTCGCGTGCTCACATAGGACACATGCTGGAGACAGGGCTAAGTTTTGCTTACAGCATAAGACAGTCATCACTCAAAGTTTGGTCTTTCTCCTAGTTCCAATCTGGAAGAAAATCATGTTGCTTGAAATCAGAAACTCATTTGCATCTCCATTTTGTATCTTCTTATAGCAAGGAACTGATGGGTGTGCTTGTGAATCAGCACGTTGCGAGGACTCGTTTTTTTCTGGTGAAATCATAAATAATTGTTCTCCTCCACAAAAAAGAATCAACCTACGTTTCCAGAGCACTTGCGAAATGCTTTTTCTAGATTCCACTCCTTAGTCCCATTTTGGAAAGTTCTTAAGATCTCTGGCTTCAGGAAAAAACATATAAATAGGGGGGGTTCTGTTCGGTTTGTTTGGGGGCTTTTTTTTTTCCTAAGACCTATAGTAGGAGTATTTCTTCAATACAGTTTTCAGAACACCACCATCAGGAAAGCATCCAAAGTAAAACTAAGGAAACAGGACTGCTTGTGATATGCTTCAGGGAAATGTAATTTTTAATTATTCTAGCAAGTTTCAAACTCAGCCATCCTTCTGAGCAGTCACGATCTTCACTTACTCACTAGGAAAGCCTGTACCAGCTATCAGCACTCACTTAGTCCTGTTGTCGCAGCCTGGCACTAGTGCCTATAGCCTATACCCACCAGGCGAGAAAGAAGGTGCAAGACCCCCCTCATTGCAGGCATGGAGGCAAGGAGCACCCTAGCCCCCCAGCAGTGCTATGCCCAGGTCAGAGCACTCAGCAGCTGTAAGGCCTGGTCTGAGCTCCATGCATTCCCCAAACCTTCCCGCAACAATATTATGGGCATAAAGAACTGATACGAGACAGTAAATTTGAGCAGGAAAGAAAATTGTTCCCTTCCTCCCAACATGTTAAGACGAAAGGTAAAACCTGCTTATTGTGTTCGGCTGCTCCACACCACATGGAGTCAAGTTTTTTCTTTTTCTTTAAAATAAATAAAAAACCACACAGCAAAAATTCAAAGGCAACTGGCAACTCACCCAAAGTGGCTGGCTAAACTCACGGAAACGCAGAAGAGGAAGAAGTTTTTGATCATGATAAAGTCAGAGACCATCCCATTGTCCATTCCAGAGGAGAGGAGGAACGCAGGTGGTTGCTTTGGTAAAGGCGCAGCTGCTCACTTTGTTCTTATGCTGCAACAATACCAAAAAAAAAGATAAACTATTACATGGACAATCAGCAGGACATCCAAGTTCAGCTAACACTGCATCTCTGTTTCTCACAAACTTATTTAGTCCTATGTAAACATCAGCTGTTTATGTAAAATTGCATATCTTCAAGGACATATTTTACCTTCTGCTGACGGCAAACTGCAAAACAGGAAAAATTCTTAGTGGCCCAGTTTTCCCTTATATTCATCCGTGATGTAAGTAACTAAAGAAACAGTCACCATTTTCCAAATGGCAGTTTTGAGCCTTTACCTATTTCAACAACTTCCACACGCCTGCAAACCCAGGGCTATGCAGCCTCCACATCCTTTCCTTCCATCACAATTTTTTCCCATTAAATATCCATCTTCCCTTTCCAAAATCCCAATCGAAATGCCAAGAAACACCTACTGCTTCTTGGAATTCATGCTGCCAATGCACGGCTTAGCAAAAAGAGGGTGGGATTGAGGGGTGTAGGGGGGTGGTAAAAAGTGACCTTCCTCGCAAAGGCACATAAACCTCAGGCTAGCATGAAGAATGACAGTAATGTAGCTGCTCCAGCGACTGCTGCTTTTCGGATACCTGCCTCAGCGAACAGATCACTAATTTCACCATTGTGCACTAATGTTTTCCTCTGTGCCCTATTAAAAAAAAACCCCAAACAAACAAACAAACAGAAACCAAACACAAAAACCAAACCAAAAAATTCCAAAGCAACTAACCAAACAAACAAAAAAAACCCCAAACAAACAAACAAAAAACCCCCCCACAAACCGAGAGAAAACCAAAAACGATCCCCAAAAACACACCCCGAAGGATGCTGCTTGGATTTTCCGTTTGAACCCTGTGCCCCCCGCGAGCTACACCGCT